>NC_064615.1:422759442-423062472 GCF_023898315.1 Schistocerca nitens
CGTCTTCATCTGCAGGAGACATCTTCTGAGGTCGTCCGGCTACTGCCACTGAGGCTCCAGGTACTCTAGCATTTGTAGAGCGCATAGAGGGCAATACCATTCGTCACGTGATGCCGACGGTATGCCTATCTTTGGAAGCAATTGAGATTCACCAACACCATAACAATTTTAATAGAAAAGAGGAAGTTTTAAGTTAGACAAAATATGGATGTCGGCGTTGCGCCAGCAGAACGACAATCGATTACTCTTAATCGAGAATGATGACGCCTTCAAAGATAAGCATACCGTCGGCATCACGTGACGAATGGTGGTACCCTCTATGCGCTCTATAAATGCTAGAGTACCTGGAGCCTCAGTGGCAGTAGCCGGACGATCTCAGAAGATGTCTCCCGCAGATGGAGACGAAACTCTCAGCCCGCAAGTTTCAATTGAAGACAACACCGGCCGTGAAAGCCTACATTGTATGATTAAGGGAGATATCTATTTCGAATGTGCGTATGGAGACATATTGATCCCAGTGATATTGGGAGCGTTAAAGAACAAGGATTTTATGCTCTCGACAAATGATTCATCAAAATATTCGTCCCCAGTTCTGAAAGACGGCATAAATTATCCCTACGACAAATTCAATTTCTTACAGAAAACTATTGTCTCGGAACCTCAGGGAGTATTATTTTCATTTAGTTATAGCCGTCACTAAATACGTTCCGTCTGGTGTGAAGCCAAAACTTGAATATTCATCGCCTGATGAATGCTGTTAGCAAGATCTTGCATTGGCGATTCTCTTAACAGATATTACTTTCAAAAATTTCATTTTTCAGAAATGGTAAATTTACTTATAAAATAATAACATCCTACATAGAAGCGTTCTCAATGTCAGATATGAAATCATGCGTCACTGCTGTGCCATTTACCTTATATCCACCAGAGTAACAACGTTGCCACGTATACTGCTGTAAATAAATTTACGATGCATGAGGATGATCGACACACACTGGTAGTAAACAAAAAATTATTTAATCAGCAGTGTTCTTTTTTCTTACAAACGACATTCCTCAAATACTTAAAAGATGTAGCGCATCATATGCATAAAAATAAAAGATATTTTCTTCACTGATGTGAGTAAATTACGAAAGTAAAGGCGGTACACTTAAAATACGAAGGAACCGCAACGGCTAAGATAAGACCTGAATCACAGAGTCTGTTAAATACGTTAATCGGAGATAGCTTACAAAGAACTCTGAGAATAAGTCTGAAAGGAAGATTTGAAGAGGAAGTGAATTCTACACAAGCGTATCGTAAGGCTTGTCATTGTAACAGAAATTATGCCATAAACTCTCATCGAAAGCAGGAGATATGTTTAATTACTCCCGGATTTACCGACCTGTTTCTCCAGAAAAGTATTCTCCCCGGAAATATTTTCAACATATTAATGCACTGTGGAGTGGAAGAGTGAGTAATCTTCTCTGATTGGAACATTTTCGAAATTATGTCAGTGCTTAAGATGGAGACAAAAAGGAATGTCAGTGGATGTTGACCATACGCTAGAAAGAACAGCGTTTCTACACTTGTCAGCCTATAATCAAGTTCATTCTTTCGTGGTAAGCTGCATCAAATCAGTCACAAGACCGACGACTCCAAAAATAAATAAATAAATATAAAAAAATCCCGTACAAGCAGTAAACGGCAGCTCGGACTACAAACATATATTTTCACAGAGTTACACAAAAGAGTGCAGTCAGCAGCCTCTCGACGAGCGAGCGAACGTCGGGCAGGAGAACCAACTACCGTTTCTCTATTGGTCCATCACGGCCAGGGGACACGGGCTGGTAAGTACTTTTCAAAGTCAATAAACTTCACCAACAGCCGTAAATTTTAAGCTATTTTATTTTATTCTGAATGCAACCAGTTTCGGCAATTCATTTAGCCATCTTCAGGCCTCTGCATAATAAAAGAGTATACATGTAGTACATAAGGGTGTACAAAGCAAGCTAACCGAAAGTGACGGGTAATCATAATACCGGACAAGCTTAAGAACGAAAGTAGTCGCGTTAAATCAAATCTTTGTGTACTTCCAGGACAACAATCTAAAAAATGCGTACGTATTTGTAAGTCATAAACTATTGAATTTAGAACTCTCCATTACACTGATTAAATATTACATCGAGTATCGAAAACACTATAGCGAACTTAAGGCTACTCTTTGAATTGTGTAAGACTGGAAATAAATAATCACTCAGATATCGACAGCAACAATCTGAGGGCGATTCTAAGCATTGTCGTGAGGCGAGTTAGTAGAGTTGGTCGAGAGCTCAGAGACAGAAGACGTTCACGCTACCCTCACGTCGATGGTGGCAAATCTTACCACACTCAGGGCCCTATTTCATATACATGGCCAGGAGAGAATTTAGATGGATTAACAGCATTTGAAAATGGAATTCAAGGTCAAATTTGCAAGCATAGCGTAAATACTAATTTCAGGGTTAGGCTCGTGATTGTTAGTCCGAGTTCGTAATAATCCAGTGTTATGCTTGTCAGTTAAAGAAGCCTCCTTATTCTCCAAATATATATACTGTGGTTATTAAATGTTACTGTAACTCTGAAATTGATAGTTCATCTCTGTCAGGCATTTCGCCATTACTAATACTTGTCAAACTATTATTGGTCATGATGATTTCTGAAGATTTTAAATAGACTTAATTTATGAAATCGCTTGTTACAAGTTATTTACTAGTTAACAGAACCAAACAAACTCCTTTTCATCAAATTCATTCTAAGTAACAATAAGCTTTAGCCGCTTATGCTGCAACTGCTACGAATTGCTGTAAACCACTTGGAAAAAGGCAGTCATCTAATGATGTGATTGCGAAATGTAGGGTCAAAACAGAGATATTGACACACCACAATATTTCACGTACTCTAATCCAGTACATTCTGTTGCACAAGCCAGATTCTGTATCACTAGGAAATTCTTTTTAAAATACGTAGTCAGACAGCTTATCCAAATGTCATTATAGTTCTTGATATAACGATCTGTTAAGGGCTTAGCTGAGAGTGAAACTGACACTCATACAACACCTACACAGTTTTATGCAGGTTAGATTCCGTTTACTGATAGCTCGAGAAACAGCATGTTCCACAACTGATCGAATTGTTTCCGGGGTCACGTTAAGAATGCGTTGCGGAATGCGTGCCTTCAGTGCAGCTAAGTTTGCAATCGCACACTGAACACAACATCGTTCACACAGCCCCACAGGCAGAAGTCACACGGATTAAGATCAGGTAATCCGGACGGCCAGGCTGTAGGGTAACAGCGGCTGATAATTCTAGCATTTCTAAATTTCCTCTTCAGCAGTTTCTTAACTGGATCTGCAATGCGCGGAGGTGCGTCATTTTGCATAAAAATGATCCCATCCATGCATCCACGCTGTTAGCTGGAATGATGGGGATGCTCAAAAGACACTCATAGCGCTTACCAGTGACGATACAGGTAACAGGACCGGAGGCACCTGTCTCTGCGAAAGCATACGGTACTTTGATAAATGGTGCCGTAAGGCAACAGCACACAGTGACCTTTCCAGTATGAAGTGATACCTGTTGATTTGCGTGTGGATTTTCCGTTGCCCATATTCGACATTTCTGTGTTTTGGTTTATCCTGTCACATGGAAGAGGGCTTCGTCTGTCCACAAAATCTTCCATGGTCAATCATTGTCCACTTCCATGCGAGCAAGAAATTCTAAAGCAAAGGTCTCTCTTGCTGGCAGGACAACAGGAAGCAACTCGTGCACTTGGGTAGTTTTGAATGGATAGCAAAGAAGGATGTTTTGTAGGATTTTAAGCACCATGCTCACGGGTATGTCCAATGTTCAAGCAATTTTCCATGCACTACACGTTTGCACACCACCACTTGTCTCCTTCTGCACTGCTGCCACTGACGTCGAATCAGTTCGTTTCCTCCTTCTACCAGGTTGCGCACCAAAAGAACCCATCATTTAGAATTTCCGAATCATTTCCTCCAGATCCACGACAGTCATCGGATCAACGCCTTTTTTCATACTCTTCAGTGCCTGAAACTTCTTTATAGCCACGTGTTTACAAGCAGAGCACGATCCTGATTGAAACAGTCATTGCAAACGTAGCAGACACGAAAGGAGGAAAAGTGGCAGACTGCAAAAGAGGCGCTCTGCATCGCGGTGTAGCTTGCTGTCCAGGTTTCGAGGGGGTACGTTTCTGGATGAGGTATGGATTATATTGCTTCCCCCTACTTATACCTCCCGAGGAGATCACGAATGTAAAATTAGAGAGATTCGAGCGCGCATGGAGGCTTTCCGGCAGTCGTTCTTCCCGCGAACCGTACGCGACTGGAACAGGAAAGGGAGGTAATGACAGTGACACGTAATGTGCCCTCCGCCACACACCTTTGGGTGGCTTGTGGAGTATAAATGTAGATGTAGATTAAGTAATACAGCTTCCCTGGGTGGCGGGGCGAGTCACACCACCGGCTACACACAGCAGCAGATGGGGTTCAGGATTCCAGTCCACAGCGGGTCACTTATTCGATCCTTTGAGGCCTACGCAGGGTCTGTAGCTAGCCAGCGGAGGGCCACTCGATAGCTCGCTACCACATGCAGTCGTGTTGGCTCCCAACACACACCGGAGGTATCTCGAGGCAAGGGCTGCAGATTCGGACGTCGGATCGCAGGCGCTTGTTGAAGCCCGTCATCTGAACCACAACGGCGGAGAAGCATGCAGCGGGCCACCTGTGGCTCCCAGCAAGCGGCGCTGAGGTGGTATGGGCGAAGACCGCAGCGCTGAGGCGGTGGGGGCGAAGACCGCATCCTGACGTCACGGCCAAACAAGGCCGACACACAGCAGTGTGTGCACGAGTCGCTGAAGCAGCCATTCCATGCCAAGCCGTTTCGCAGTCAGCAAAGTGGTGTCCTCAGCACTGCGGGACCCAGTGATGCAGACCAAGGGTCACAGCACTGTAGTTGGAAACAATAAATCACTTGGAAGGCTCAGACGAGCTTCAATATGGTGCCTTCTACCTCTTCCCGCTACATTTGGTGTTGCAGTTACATTCGATGGACGAAGATACCACTACATTTGGTGGCAGAATAGCGGACGTCGTCTGTACAGTATGACGTTCAAGCACACTGCCTGCATTACAGTCACAAGATGTGGTGAGTTTTGTCCAGTTTTCAGTTTTATTTCGAGTGTTGGACATTTTTTTTTCGTTTTGGTTTTTGAGTATGGCTCATGGCAGGCCGTGGTAGATGTTCTGCGAGAGCATAGTATTTTTTGTTGTCGGAGTGTTAGTGTATTTGAGGCAGTATTTGTGGCGTTTAATTACTTTTGTATTGGTTTGAGTATGATGTTACTGAGTATGATGATACTGAGGTGTAGGGAGTTGGGCTATTTTTCAACTTAATTGATTTGTTTTGAGATTAACGGGGAACAAAAGCAACACAATGGGATAGGAGGAATGCGACGTGTGTCAGAACCAGAAGCGGTATGGATTTTGTAGGAAAAGGTAGCAAAGTTGGCAGCGGACAATATGCAGTTGATGAGTGAATTAACATCTAGAAGTGAGCGGGAAACTGCATCGGACCAGTCGTTGTTGCCTAGGATGCACCAGCAGGAGATTGATCCAGCTGCCACGAGTTTGATTATACCATTTTCTGACAAGGCATCCGAGGATGTCTGTTCGCTTGTGGAGGACTTGGAAACTTCAGCTATGATGAATGGTTGGTTGGATGAACAGTTGTTACATGCAGCCAAGCTTAGATTAATGGTTGAAGCGAAGACATATGTGAGATGTTCTGAGGTCTTAAGGAAGGCAGGGCAGTTCAAGCAGTTGAAGGAGTGGGCTCTTACAAAGGTACAAGAAACAGAATAGCGCTCGGTACTTTAGGGAGAGTTTGAGTACAATAATGAAGAGATAGGGGGGAGACGGTAGAGAAATTTGCAGACAGAATAAGAGAAATTAACGAGTGTACTTACGAGTTGGGTCAGGACGATGAAGCGCATGGTGTTCTGTTGCAGGAGGCCGAGCAAAGGGCACTTGATGTATTTTTGAGGGTGTTACCAGCGCATATATCGTGGAAAGTGAGTGAAGGTACTCTGAAATATTTGTATTCGGCCATTCAGCTAGCAATCCAATGTGAGGGATTAGACGTGGCAACAGGGGTACGTGATAGACAAACAGTGTTTACAGTGGGTATAAATTGTTATCAGTGTGGTCGTACGGGACATGTACAGAGGCAATGTACCCAGTCAATGAGGAATAGAGGAAGGGGTGGAAATCATCAGCGTGGAAGATGGAGAAGTGGAGTTAGTAGAGATGGACAGTCAATAACGGCAGAGGGGGCCCATTTAATTTCAAGGAGGTGGAATATTCAGCGGTATTATCCATAGGAACTAAAACGTTTAAGATTTTGTTGGACACAGGGAAGCAAGTGTCAGTAGCTACTAAGAGTGTAATGGGACGAAGGAAGCTAGACCCACCACGTTATAGGTTGCATGGAGTGGGGGATAAGGAGGTCACACCTTTGGGGTCAGTGACAGCTGATTTTCGCATAGGGAAAGTCCGATTTGATGCATGCATGGAGGTAGTACGATGGGTAAGCAAGGGCTGCGACATGATCCTAGGAGTAGATTTCTTGCATCAACATCGTGCCAAAATTGACCTTGGACAACGAACTGTCCAACTTGCTGGAATTTTATTTCAGCTAGGGGAAAGTGTTGTCGATGCAGAGCTGTCGCGAGGGGCGTTCAACGTAATGAACAAACCACTTGAATCGAGTACATTAGCATTAAGTCTTAATTTGCATGAGTGCATGTCTGATGGCACCGGGAAGTAGCTTTGGGTATGTGTGGAGTCGAATCTATCTGTGGGTACAGTATGTGTTACTGAACCATTGGAAGATAATGAAGTTTTGGGTCCAATGGATTGTATTGTGAAACGTAGTAGTGTAAGCACACAGGATGGGAACGACGGGCGAGTAGTTCCCGTGAATGTTGATCTTTTTAGCGTTGTAGACACGAATTTGAGAAAAGGAGTTTTAGTAGCAAATTTGAATGTGTCAGATGACGAAGACTGATGTTCCGAGAGGTAGGCGACGTGATCAACCACTAACTGCCTATAGAACTGCATTGTGTGGCAAAATTGAGCATTTGAAAGGAGGAGAAAGAGAGCATATGGAAGCATTGTTCCAGGAATTTAAGGATTTGTTTTTTCCGCAAGGGCTGTTGCTAGCAACTCTGTTAGTTTAACATAGGATACCCACAGGATATGAAGCACCTGTTTACCGTAAACCATACAGAATACTGAGGTATTTGCAACCGATTGTGGAGGATTTCATTCATGAGCAGCTTGCGGACGCTATTATAGAGCATATTGATAATTGCTGGGGAGCAGGAAGTGTCGTTGTGCGTAAAAAATTTGCCGATGGAACTAAGAAATACTGGTTCTCTTGTGACCACCAGTACCCCAATAATAAGACAGTAACGGACGCATACCCCATTCCAAACATATCGGAGACTTTGGATCATTTAGGACAGTGCTAGTACTTTTCAACGATAGAGTTGACAAGTGTTTATCATCATTTAGATGTGGCTCCAGAGGATCGTCCCAAAACTGCTTTCTCTACCCTGGGAGGCCATTACTAGTATATCAGAATGCCATTCGGTTTGAAAAACGCTCCGGCAACGTTTTAGAGGTTGCTAGACAGTGTCTTGAGGGCTTTGAAACCACGACAGTGTCTTGTGTATTTGGATGACATTATACTGTTTTCAACTAATATGGATCAACATAGACAGCGGTTAACGGTAGTCTTTATGACGTTAAGAGCAGCTCGTTCGATGTTGACCCTGTAGAAGTGTTATTTTGCATTAGAAGAAGTAAAACATTTGCGTCATTTTATCAGTAAGGACAGATCCGAGGTTGGTACAAGCTGTAAGGGATTTTCAGGAATTGGAAACAGTTAAGGAAGTGCAGTCATTCATCAGAATTTGCAATTTCTATCGAAAGTTCGTGAAGGGTTTTGCAGATTTAGCACAGCCATTGACATGATTGTTATAGAAGGGTGTGAAATTTGAGTGGACGGAAGAGTGTCATAAAGCGTTTGACAAACTGAAAGAAGTGTTAACATCAAGTTCGGTTCTTGTGTTTCCAGTTTTGAAAAGGAGGTTATACTAGCATGTTATGCATCAAATCAAGGAATAGGGTGTATTCTTAGTCAGGAAATTTATGGGAAATAATATACTGTAGCCTATGTGTCTAGGCAGTTCAAAGCAGCAGAGAAGAATTACTCAACAACAGAAAGGGAGATGCTTAGCGTAATCTATGGAATCACGTATTTTAAATGTTATTTATATGAGAGAAGATTTCGGGTAGTGACAGATCATGCTGTGTTGAAGTGATTGTTGGGGTTGAAGGATCCGTCCACTAGACTCGCTAGATGGGCTGTGAGCCTTAGTGAATTCGACTATGAGGTGGTGCGCACAAGCCTGGGAAGAAGCACGGTAATGCGGATGCACTGAGTAGAAAGGTGGCAAAGGTAGAATTCATAGGTTATGACCTAGCCGTATGGCAAGAATTACAGGATGCGGACATCGATGGTAAATTTTATCTGACACAGCCGCAGTTTAATATGTACGTTGGTCTTCTATGCAGGGAGACGAAGTTAGGAATAATGGTAGTAGTGCCAGCAAAGCTGAGGGATGAGGTTTTAAAGGAAGCACATGATAACATGTTATGTAGAGCGACGAATAGGAGAGTGACGGAGAGGTATTTGTGGAGAGGTAGGAAAATAGATGTGGATCAGTATATCAAGAATCATATACCATGTGCGCAGAGAGCAGATTTGAGTCTTAAACAGATACAGCTACAACGATTGCCGGAAGCGATATGTCCATTCTCTATGTTGGAAATTAATGTCTTAGGACATTTCGGGCGAACACTATCCTGGAACAGATTCGTTCTGACAATAAGAGACTATTTTTCGAGGTATGTGGAGATGGTGGCATTGCCAAATCAACAGGCAGCAATGGTCGCGCAAGCGTTAGTAAACAACTGGATTTTGAAGTTTGGTCTCCCAGACACAATAATTACTGACCGAGGGACCAACTTCATTTCGTATTTATTGAAGGAACTGTGTAAAATGTTGAACATTAGGAAGTTGAGGACGAGCACATTGCATCCACAGGCCAATGGAAGGACAGAACGGATACATAGAACAATCCGGAAGATGCCGAGTTTGTATGTGGATTCTCATCACCGTCAGTTGGAAGAGTATTTGAAGCATATTGTGTGCACATACAATGCAAAAGTTCGTACCAATACTGGTTTGTCTCCGTATGAGGTAGTGTAGGGGCGAGAAATGCAATCACCGTTTGATTTAGTGAACCTACAGAAAGGGAGGACTGGCGAATCTGTACGTCAATTGGCAAGAACAATTCGGGCTGTTTGGAAACGGGTTCAAAAAGCGAATACGAAGGCTTTGGAAAGGCAGGAAGATGCAATAGAGTGAGGCAATGGGTAATCCTGCCCAGCCATTATATCCAAAAAGGGAAAACAAAGAAGTTGCTCAAGAGGTATGAAGGGCCAAATCAAGTTGTTGAAACAACATCCCCCGTTAATGTTAAGCTTCAGCTGCCAACTAGAACAACGATAGTACACATTGGACAGTTACAGCCATTTAAGGGTTGCCCAGATGTGATTCTAGGCGTGTCACAGGAAGGAAACAGGAAGAAAGAGAGAGTGAAGAGAGGTGCTAAGCACAGAGAAAACCAGGAAGATAGAGTACAGCATGATGTACCGTATGCTTTGTGTTCCAGAAAGTAGTGGAGCATTTGTGGTTTCTTTGTTTTCTTGTTATGTATCATTGAGTTTGCGTACATGTTGTATGTGTTTTCGAGTATTGTGAGCCTACTGGGGACATCAGTCTTTTTGAAGAGGGATGAAGGATGATGATGATCCCTGTCCTCAGGTCATTGAAAGGGGGAGCGTTGGTGGTGATTCGTCTCTTCAGTATTGGGGTGGAGGTCTTACGGGAGCAGCACCTGGATGGGGTCGTGCTGTCAAGGCAGGGAGATGTGAAGGTGTCGAGTCACCAGTGGCCACTAAGGTTGGTATGGGATGTATGGGAAATGTGGAATGAAGTAAGGAGGCTAGAGGAAGTGTTCGAAGAGCTTAGGCAATGTGCTGAGGGCAAGGAGTGCTGAAGGAAGTTGCAGGGGAGTATAAGAAATTGCATGACGCTTATGAGATGCTACGGAAGCAGGTAGGATGGATGGAGGAAGTGATCCCATGGGTAAGACGGAAACGAGAATGGTTGATCGCAGGGGGGAAAATTTTGAAGACAGTTTTATGAACCGCAAACGAAAGCGATATAAAATAACTGAACAACATAGAGGAAGCGTTGAGGCAACTCGCAAAGGAGAGTAGAGCAGAAAAAGCTTGGCATGCAACAAACTTAGGGACATTGGAAGGGGAAGTCCTGAATAACACATGGTTGCTCCGCGCATTAGCAGGGCAGGTAGTGGAATATGTAATAAATTTTAGCCTGGGAACCTCACAGAGGCGTCTGGAAGTCCTAAATAGCAAGGTGGTGTTAATGAGACTTCTGCAAGGAGTAGCTGACAGTGTGTGGGATGTACAAGGAGTAATAACGAATATGCAGGAAGCGCTGCATCACGCATTGCAAGGCCAGATAAGTTGTTGATTGTTACCGCTGAACCAATATTTGCGTGGGTTGCGCAAGTCACAGAAGGAACTACTATCAGGGTTATATTTAATAATGGAGCCGAGGGAGCAAAATGTGCTGTTTTTTTCCCAGGTTGCACAACCGACCGTGCACAAGTGTATATTTTGCTCCAGTTCCCAGTTACAGGTAAGAACGCGAGGTTTCAGTGTTACGCGGTCCATCTGTATCCAGTGAAGTGGGGGGCACTGTGCAAGTTTGTGGAAGTGTGAACTAAGGAGGTATTGCTGATTTCAGCAGCTAGCAACCAGTACACCGAGATGACAAGGGAAGAATTACGGAGCTGCCATAGAGGGAAGGTGTGTCCAGCCAGGGTGATAAGCACCAATCCGGACACGTGCACAGTGCAGTTATTTTTGGCCAGGAGGAATGAAATAGACTGTCCAAGGGTCATTGTGGAGCCAAAATTGAGTTTGCAATGGGTTGGGACGGAATGGATCTTCTCCATCTACGAAAAATTAATAGCAATAGCAAATTGTTTTGAGCAGGAAGTATTTGCAGAAGCGAAGCATATAGAGCTCGAGGGGAGAGGAATTTTAATCAATGGAACTGCGTGTAACATAATAGGACCAATCTTCCATCTGCCAGCATCAATTTCGGGAGTCTCGCAATTGAATGTTACGCAGCCACAGCAGTACTGGCCAGAAGCCACTTCAGAGATTTTCCCTAGGCAGAATCTGACCATGTTAAATCAAACTCTGGAGCCAGGTATACTGAGATCCATAAACCATTTCATTTTAGAGCTTGTGCAACATGTCACTCAGTATAGGGATGGGCAACGGCAAAAAACGATCATTCAGAGCGCTTCTGTGCCAAGTGTCTCCGCAGCCTTAACTTTGTTATGTATTGTTTTCATTCTGAACAGGCAGTGAGCCAATTCCAAGAGGGAACCAAGGGTAGTCGAAGTCCCAGTGGATTGGATACCAAGCGCGTGAGATGAGTAGGTAAGGTGTTGATCGAGCAGTGGTCGTGAAGTAAGGAATTTTTACGTTTCTTTTATGTCATGTGTTTTAAGGGGAACTCGACCACACTTAAGTTTGTTAAAAGTAAGGAAATATGCCATAGGTGCCGACCCAAACAAGTTAAGAGTTAGTTAAAGGTTGACCCGGCGCCCGGGTGTTTCCGAAAGGGGGAATAATGTAGCAGCACTATCGTTTGGGACAGGAAAAGTCAGTTTCGGTGCAGTATTTATGAACACGCAAGTTACAACCTGGCACAGGCTTGTTTACAATCAGTTACACACATCAGGAGTTACGAATTAGAGGGCACACGGGTGTAGAACCGCCGGAAAAAGTGCACGCAGCGGTTTTGCGTAGCGCAAGTCAAAGGCAGAAGGGGCCCACTCGCCAACCTAAGTGTTATGAGTACATGGAGCGGCGTGTTTAGCAAAACAGAGGTGCATAGCCACACATTAATAGGTGCCAGTTCACTAATAAAGCATTCAAGTGTGGCAGCTCTCCTGGACAGTGGGGTGTGTCACACCACCGGCTACACACAGCAGGAGATGGGGCGCCAGAATTCCAGTCCAAGGGGGGTCGCTGGTTTGACCTTCTAAGGCCGGCACGTGGTCTGTAGCCAGGCAGCAGCGGGCCACTCCACGGATCGCTACCACAGACAGTCCTACTGGCTCCAAAGATATGCCAGAGGCATCCCGAGGCGAGGGCCACAGATTCAGATGTCGGATCGCAGGCACTCTTGTCACCCATGATGTGAACCATGACAGTGAAGAAACATGCAGAGGGCCACCTGCGTCGAGCGGAGCTGAGGCGGCAGGGGCGAAGACCACAGAGTCAAGCTATGAAGCGAGTAACATCATCTACCTCCATGAACACCAAACCTCGTCTCTAGGTGACTTATTGTACGTCTCAGCTAAACAATCAGTGTGTTGTAGTAAGGTTGAAAGATTACGTTCATACTAAGATTCTTAGACAGCAAAATATAGGAGAAGAACTCTATATTCTCGTAAACATAATGGTGAAACATATAAGAGCTTAAATAATGTAGAGATATATAAATATTGGTGAGCAAAGGTAACATCTATCATCCAAAGGAAGGCCCCCAAAACGAAAAATATGAAATTTACGAAAATAAGTCCCAGAAATGACATATGACTAGACCTTGACATGCCAAAGTCGTTATCGGTTATTCTAGCTAAAACGGTACTATAGTTATGACAGAGATCGCTTCATTGGAATACAGAGAGTCGCTAACAAACTACATGTCTCATTCACAGACCCGACCATGTTATGGTGAAACTCCTCAAAAGCCTAGTATTGGTAAACATGTATCGTCAAAGAAATGATGGAAGCTTAAACAGTGACAGCTATCTGTTTATTCACTTTATCTGCCTTGAGGACGATAGAACTGTTCTCAACTACTTGCTTGTTAATTTCGGGAAATGTGTGGTCTTCTTTGTTGTATGGTTATTATTGTCTCTATCGTTGTTTATCTAAGTAGCGATAATCTTTGCAGCTTTAACTGAGGTTCCACTCCGTTCTAAGAAAGGTCACTGGGCCATATCTAAGGCAATTTTGGAGTTGGCAGTTACATTCCTAGTAAAATCACCTTTCATATTGGTGGTGATATTATATTTTTTTCTCTTCTTTAAAATCTCCATCACACTTTTTGTAAAAATAATGTTAGTCAAATTAGAAACTCTGTCAAATGTCTCTGAGCACTATGGGACTCAACTGCTGAGGTCATTAGTCCCCTAGAACTTAGAACTAGTTAAACCTAACTAACCTAAGGACATCACAAACATCCATGCCCGAGGCAGGATTCGAACCTGCGGCCGTAGCGGTCTTGCGGTTCCAGACTGCAGTGCCTTTAACCGCACGGCCACTTCGGCCGGCTAGAAACTCTGTCAAAAAATTTAAAATTACATTCCTTATTTCCTGCTTTGTTGCCGATTAAATGCTTATTGGTTCTTCAACCTACTAAATTTCTTAGAATGTTTCAAATAGTATGCCTTAGCTAACAAAGTGTGCACCAGATTTAGCTGTTGACATGTGTTAAAGTCGGGCGTACACAATCTGGCGCGAAGACTGGTTATTCTCCATATATAGTGTATGTACACTTTGTCATTGAAAGATACAGCAACTGTCTAGAATAGAGGGCTTGATGGTGGCACATTTATCGTCAGTGCCGGTATATTATAAAATAAATTGGAGATGAACACACAGGAACCGACTTCTTTGTGATTTATTATAAATGATAAATATTCAGCCTTTGATAAATTTTGGTGATCTGCTTTGTTCTCTGGGTCGAGGGAGATGCGCGTTCCTACTGCCCTGTGTAACAGCTTACTAGATTATTGCAGGACGAGACAGCAGAGTGGGAAGCAGAACGCCAGAAAGTTGTCAAGAAAGCAACGAGAAGATGGCAGCAGCGCTCGGTATGGGGACCAGTAATTTGCGACATTGCTATCGAGCAACACATACACATTTTGGATGCGAATGACAGGGTAAACTGGATAGTCGCTTATGTGGATGGTTTGTTATATGCTGTATCACGAATATATCTTTAATAGAAAACTACACAACTTGTCGTAAGTATACATCTGCAGTAGCCAACACAAAGTCAAAATTCCAGCGAAAAATCAGTATATCTATTGGTCAAAGAGGCTGTGAAACGAACGGAACCCAATTATTAAACTGGATAACATCCACATAAACAAGAAACGAGTAACCTAGTATTTGGGAATACGTATTGGCCAACGGGTTACTTTTGATGTGCACATCGGGTCGACAATTGACGAAGAGACGAAACTATCGCATTAACTTGCAAGGATAAACATGATACAATACAGGATATCTCTGAGGACGCTACTAACGCGCCACACAGCTCTCTTGGAAGCCATAGTATGCTTTGCAGCAAGTGCATAGGACAACCGCTTGTTTTGTGGTTCTGAGTACTTCCCCATTGGTATCACTTTCAGCTACAGAGGAACGGCATGCTAGAAGAGAGGCAGACACTACAAGGTTCGTCAAATAAAGGGGAAAACACTGTAGACGTGCGTCAGTTGAACAGCATGCGCGTGACACATGGCGACGGGACAGGAAGACGACCGACAAAGGCCATCGCGTTTTCTCCTTCTTCGCCAACATATGGAAATGACTGAAGCTGAAGCATGCGGATCCAAGCCATGTGGCATTGTTCACTGTTTGATCGGCCATGGCCCTTACACAGCACACCTGAATCATGTGGGCTTCAGCCAAAGCCTCACATGTGGGGCAGATAAGTCTCCTAAACACGTGACATTAGAATGAAACGCCCCCACAAACATAAGACCTATAACAAGAATACGTTATCCAATAAACGTTACGAGGCCCAGAAAAATGATGTGCTCCAGGCAACATTGCAGATAAGAAAGAAAACATGGCCGTCACTCTTTAGTACATTTATTGTACGGTCTATAATCTAATTTCGAATGATAGTCATGTTGAAGCACCTATCTAAAGCCTCACGCTTCGCATATCTTTGAGCATTACTGATGGATGTAATCGAGTGGACTACTGAAAAGTATTTGTCCTGCACAAGTACATGAAAGCGATGTCTGCCCTTGTCTGTGTGCACATAGTACCAATGGCAGTAATGTAGTGCACAATTGAGCTGTATTTGTTCTACACCAGCACATAAAAGCGAAGTGCACCTGTACATACTTCTGGCTATTTAGTCAAATATGATATGAGGCTTGAGGCTTATGATAAGTGCTTCCAAATGATCAACATTCGAATTAGCTAACAGCACGCACAGAAAGTGTATTACAGTCTGTTTGGACCATGTGTCCTTTATTTAAAAAAAAATTGAGCCTTTGGTCCCCACAAGGACAACATTACAATCGCTGTCAAGGTTTCAAAAACACTGCATGACGTCTACGGACCACTAAATCTCTACGGAAGATCTCAAACACACATACAACAAATCAGACAACTCTGACCTTAGGAGGACAGATATTCAGATACAGACATAAACACAGATACTAGTGTAGAAGCAGGGGCAGAAAATTACACAAACTGAACAATAAAGGAGCATACATAACACAATTATAAGAAAAGCAGACAGAGCTCGTAACTGGTCCACGCATCTAAACTTCATCTTAAACATGATAACTAAATAATATAGAGTAAAATTACTAAGTAAACAATGAGACAATAATTGCATCTAAGGAATACGCCTTATAGGCTCGCGAGGTTCACCTCCCGCCTACGGTACGGGTTAAAGGCAACAGCATCGTGCCCACAAACATACAACATAACAGCACACATACAACTTGTAGAACTAATTCTGTTCGAAGAGTATGCCCTGCGTAAGCATTTCAAACAGGCTGGATCTTCTAAAACTTCTTGTTATATATCCTGCTCCAGTAATACTGTATCATACGTGCCACGTCGATGTTACAGTGTATTGTATGAAGGACATTCCACGCTGGTTTGCATACGTAAAATCCGGTTTGTCACAAATAAAAACAACAGAGTTAAACTGCATCTAGTGTGACTTCAGATGTTCACACACACATGACATTTCACTGATATACATAATCGATCCACATTTTTAAAGTAGAGAGTTCGTCTGTGGAAGTTAAAGACTTTTTTTTTCTTTTCTTTTAGAGAGAGACCAGCTACCAGCAAATGACAGTCTTAGCTGTTTATTCTGTACATCACTCTTACATGTTTCGTAAATGTTATGATGGAATTCTTGTTCCGTTAAATTTCTGATTTTTCTGTAATTTAGTTAACCAGCATTCTGTTAATTATTTAGAGTCAAGTGGACATTTCTGAATCAGTCGCCTTCCAGCTTCCACTGATCGTGACATTCTTACTTCATTTCCTTAAAAAATCACAGGTTGTGATCCCCACTGATTTACTTCTTCCAGTGATAATAGTCTTACATAATAGCGGTAGACTTTGAAACAATGAATTGTAAACACATACATACTAAACTCGAAAATATTCTCACCAGCTATTTTCTCAGAGCGTTTACAATCATTTTCTAACTATTTGTGTAATGAACATGTGTCTGTATTTCCATTACAAATTCATCCATTTCTAAACTTTACTGATAACTGAAATTGAAACCACGAGAGATAATTAATTACTTAAAAAAATGGTTCAAATGGCTCTGAGCACTACGCGACTTAACTTCTGATCAGTCGCCTAGAACTTAGAATTAATTAAATCTAACTAACCTAAGAACATCACACTCATCCATGCCCGAAGCAGGATTCGAACCTGCGACCGTAGCGGTAGCTTGGCTCCAGACTGTAGCGCCTAGAACCGTACGGCCACTCAGGCCGGAAAGTAATTACCAAACTTTACTTACTGCTTGTACACTATACATTAGGAATAATAAATTTTTTGGTGATTTAGAGGTGTATTAAGTGTGAAATACAGTATGAAGAGCTGCTAGCTCTGGCAGCAACAATGGCGTTACTCAGTTGGGGGGTTGGGTTGTTTTGGGGAAGAGACCAAACTGCGAGGTCATCGGTCTCATCGGATTAGGGAAGGATGGGGAAGGAAGTCGGCCGTGCCCTTTCAAAGGAACCATCCCGGCATTTGCCTGGAGCGATTTAGGGAAATCACGGAAAACCTAAATCAGGATGGCCGGACGCGGGATTGAACCGTCGTCCTTCCGAATGCGAGTCCAGTGTGCTAACGACTACTCAGTTGGGCATCGAAATGCAGTGAACTACGATCACATGTGACGGTACGTCATTCCATTTTGCTTCAAATCTATGCCATAGGTCATTAATCGCAGTCGTTGGTGAGTTTTTGCTTTCCAGTCTCTCGGCAACTACTGATAAAATGTTTTCAATTGGTGAGAGATCTGCAGAACTTTTTGGCCAAGCACACGATCGGTAACATTCAGTGTCGTGGAAAATCAGGACTGAACAATGAACGTGTGCCCGTGCATTACCTCGCTGAATGATAACTCCACGAATACATCTTTATAGGGCACGAATACAGGAGTTAACAAGGCAGAAATATAGAACCTGCTGTCCAAACTACTGGCTATACGAATATGAGGCAGTCGGATTTTATGCTCAATAGCGTCCCATATCATTAGGCAGGGTGCTGGGCCCACAGTACAATCTTTCGTGACTCAAGTTGCCTTACGTGTTTGTGTGATCCTGCACGTCCGAGCCAACAACATTTTTGCTCTCTGGGGTGGCAGCCGCCTGGACCATTGATATCTACGGATTCCATATTCAGATACGAGTCGTGTGATGTCGACAAACACGTGCAGTGTTGTCGTGGAACGATAAAACACTGTCACGGCAGACCACGGACCTGGAGCTGGCGAATCCAGACACATCTTCATAGTGGCAGCTCCATCTTACTGTCAACATTCAAATGCGATTTGAACGAGAAATCCGCAGAGTAATACTAGCTCACAATCAAAATGGAGAGAACATTATCTCTATCTATACTGGAATTCTGACAGTTTACATTTTGGGGGATATAATAACACTTCATGCCAAAATGCTTTTATTGAATGTTGTCGTCATGGCTTCACATTTACAGCTTTTAATTCAGCCTTGACGCTTAATGCTGGTCATCTCAGGTGAGTTCTCACCGAGCAAAATGGTTCAAATGGCTCTGAGCACTATGGGACTTAACATCTTTGGTCATGAGTCCCCTAGAACTTAGAACTACTTAAACCTAACTAACCTAAGGACAGCACACAACACCCAGCCATCACGAGGCAGAGAAAATCCCTGACCTCGCCGGGAATCGAACCCGGGAACCCGGGCGTGGGAAGCGAGAACGCTACCGCACGACCACGAGATGCGGGCTCTCACCGAGCAGCAAGCCTCGTTTCCTTGAGCAGAGAGCATAGCTGTCTCCATCCGTAGCTGTCTCCATCCGTCTAAACCCAGGTCTCTAGGCGCACTTTAAGGTTAAGTGCCATTGCGGTTGCTTTAGCACTTTGTTTTAAGGTACCGTTTCTTAAGGTAACAGCCTCATTGATTTTTTACATTGACTGAGGTCTTTACTGCAATTTATTCAACACAGTCTTTATTGATTCTGAGCTTGTCATATAATGTCCGTCTTCCTTATTTAACCCGATACCAGTTTGTTTGCTAATTTCCTTAATTGTCTCTACTACATGCGAAAATTGAATAAACGCAACAAAGGTCTGTGGTGTTCATCTGAGGTGTCATAATATCGGATTATGGTGTATGTAGCCGCCAACGCCACAATTATTGGAATATGTTGTATCCTTTAGTTGCAGACTTCAGTTACGGAGAAAAATTTACCGTAAAATGGAGTTACTTTGCACCTTATGTGTAACTTTGAACCGTTTTTAGAAAACTATCTGTAAGGCTCTTGTGGCTTCTGAAGGAACTAAATCAATTGTTTTCCCCTTTCGTCGATAGATGACATGCAAATATATTGTGTCAACAATAATCACAGACAATGAGCATCTTTATGCACTTTCATTTTGGGAGTTTGTGTACACGCGTCTCCAGTGAATGAAATACAAGTGAAGTTAATTATCTTCCCTCACAACCAACGTGCATAATAAGAAGGTAAGATTCATATCACGTTACTTATTTATTTATTCACAATGTCTGATACAGTTTGTTAATTTCATTTGAAAGTATTTCGTGTCACAGAACAATATTGTCACCAAGACCGATTTGAGGGTAATATGGGGTTACATTGAACCAGTTATTGAAATTAGATAATGTTATTGACATTTGGTTGTATGTTATTAAACTATGAGATTATCATTAGAGAAACATCCTAAAATATTAAATTTTGTTATTTAAATTCAATGGCCTTGCCGCAGTTGATACACCAGTTCCCGTGAGAACACCCAAGTTAAGCGCTGTCGGGCGTGGTCGGCACTTGGATGGGTGACCATCCAGGCCGCCGAGCGCTGCTGCCATTTTACGGGGTGCACTCAGCCTCGTGATGCCAATTGAGGAGCTACTCGACCGAATAGTAGCGGCTTCGGTCAAGAATACCATCATAACGACCGGGAGAGCGGTGTGCTGACCCCACGCCCCTCCTCTCAGCATGCACCACTGAGGATGACACGGCGATCGGATGGTCCCGGTAGGCCACTCGTTGCCTGAAGACGGAGTTACTTATATTATTAGAATTTTTTAAATTTGTTTTCTGTTTCTCATTTTAGTCATGCCAAGGGTATACATACGCAGGTAAGGTCCCAGACCGTTTAAAAACTACCCACAGGAAAAAATGGTCGTATGTCTTGAAGCAGTGAAAAGTGGAAAAATCACCCAGAGGGCTGCTAAAGCTTATTTCAAAATCCCGAGGAGGACAATTAATTATAGACTGGAGAGCAAATACTCCAAGAAGCCAGGAAAACCAAGAAGTTTTCACTTCAAGAAGATGAAATATTTGTTGCTTGAGCTATAAAATTGAGTAATTTTGGGTTTCCAGTCGATGCATCGGACCTGAAGGATATTATTAATTAGTATTTGCAAGCTAGTGGGAGGTGTACACCCCAGTTCCACAATAACTTGCCAGGTAATGATTGGATTAAAACTTTTACGAAACGGCATCAGTGCAGACTGCTCGCTTTGCTGAAAATACGAGTATAAAAAAAAAGCAAGAGCTGGAATCAGTGACCAAGTTCTGCCAGACTATATAAGAAACTTGAATGAATCTGTGAAGGATGTTCCAAAACAGAGCATCTGGAGCTATAATGAAACGAACTTGAGTGATAATCCAGGTCAGAAGAAAGGGCTTACCAAGAGGGGGAAGAAATATCCAGAGATAATAAAAATAAGAACATCAACGACTAGCATTTCGCTGATGTACTGTGGCAATGCAGCTGGATAACTTCTTCCTCCCTATATTGTGTATAAGGCTGCCATATGTGGAGTACATGGACTGAAAATGGACTGAAAGACACCACGTACAACTACGCACCAAGTGGTTCGTTTGATATTTTTTGATTGGTTCCAGTCTATGTTGCTTCCAAGACTTAAAAAGTTAGAGGGAATAAAGTGGTGATAGGAGATAATTTGACCTCTCATATCACGCAAGATGTGCTAAGCTTATGCCGACTAAATGAGATCTATTTTGTTTGCCTGACCCCCAACAGCACTCATCTTACACAGCCCTTACATGTTGCTTTCTTTGAACCATTGAAGAGAAAGTGGAGATGTATTTGGCCCAGTACAAAGACAGCCGAAATGGAATAAAAAATGATGTGCTTTAAAAACAAGATTTTTCGGTGGTTTTGAAGGAACTGCATGAGACTACAACAGAAAATGTTACGGCAAATCTGAAATCTCCTTCCTTAAAGTGTGTAATATACCCATGCACTGTTGCACCCCTATTAGCACAACTACCAACATCAAGATTTGATGCAGAGGACGTAGATCCGAGTTTCACTAATACCTAGAAGAAAAACGAAAGATAGTTACGACAGGTGGAAGTCCAAAACTGGAGAGCGAATACAAGTGAAATCTGGTTAAATCGTTGCCTTTGCAAGAGACGATTCTACTTCCTTTACATCTATTGCAGTTCAGCCATTACCATCAGTCTCTAATATTTCGAAAACCAATAAGAAGCGCAGGAAGAAGGTAACAGTCGACTCTGATTCTGAAGATATTGACAACCATCTTGCATTTCAAGAATCTTCCGACTTTGAAATCAATTTTGACGATGATGGGAATGAGGATGATGAGAATGAGGATTTGTGGGGAATTTATTGTCTTCCAGTACGAAGGTGAAATATTTCCTGGGCAGACAGTTAAAGAAGACTGTGCAGTTATCAAGGCAATGTAAAAATCTTTCAAATCATGGGAATGGCCAGAAAGGGATAACATTATGGAGTACCAATTGGAGGACGTACTCTGAGGAATTAATCCTCCCAAACAAATATCTAGAACAGGCCTGTATTCCGTCCCAGAAATTTATAGGTTATGGTCTGCCTAATTGTTTACATAAATATTTGTGTTATGAAACCAAGTAAGTTAACTATATTTTTCTTATTATATCAAATTACAACATTAGTTTAGTATTCCTGAAACAACGCATTTTGATTTGAAAAATAAAGCAATATTTCACCCTTCGTTCTTGTGTTTCTGCACCTGAAATATAAGATGTTGATTACTGATTGATTTCAAGGAGCAATATACGACTCAGACGCTCGAACAAGACACCATCTCTCATAAAGAAATAGCAACGTTAATGTTGGAGCAAAGTAGCCCCTTCCTATGGGCAGCTTTGCATTATTTTTAATGCATTATAAATATAAAACAAATTTCATTTTCGAAAATATGACTGATTGATCATATTCCTAAATCCTTCTGGGGGTTTAAAAATAAATTTCATCTAAAAATTCAAACTACAAATATTTCATTTTGCTCAGAAACAAATTTTTTACAGTAAAGTGGTGCAAAGTAGCCCCAGTTTACGGCACCTTAAAGTTCAACCTAAAACTGTCCTCGTCAGGAGTAACAAATACCTATGGTAATGGATCTATCACGATGTGGGTAACAGTAATCATCAGAGACTCCCACTTAGGTAACGCTAAGCGAAGAAGAAATTGTGGCAGAGGCAATTTTCTAATGCTACGGATAATTTCTTGAAAGAAATAGTTTACCAGTACACAGTGTCTACAGGGTAGATTTTTGTGTAATGTTCCTCGATAATCAACGAGACTTTACCCTATATGGACAACTCTTTTTCGATCTAGGTATAGAGCTTCACGTATACGAATGCATGATGGTACACTATTAACGGGAAAATGGGATCCCGTTACGTAATAACCTATTGCACACTACTATGTCCTATTCTACACAGAATGAAAAGAACGCAGAACTCTATTGAAACATGTATGGCCTAAGTAAAAAAAACTGTCTTCGGTTAACGAAGAGACTTATTCAGAAACATTATACTGATTTTCTTCTTGATATTTTCATAAAGATTCATGACTGTAGCAGTATGACGTCGACATATGCTACGATATTTCGGCTGACAACCATACAACCGTCTTCAGGTGACTATTTTGCACTGGAGATTGCTAGTTCACGTAGATATATTAATACGAAAAACTGGCGCGCAGGCGCATGCGCTAAGGTAGCCGCTATATGAGCGACGTCCTTTGAGTTTCGCCCCCTCTTTGAATATTACTCCATCCATGGACGGCAGGTGAATGCGTAATGGTGACACTACATCCGCGCTCTCTGATGGCATGTGTGCTTGCGGAGTTAAGATTCAGACGGCAGAAAAATAAACGTATCACTGTTCATAAAATATTCCCTGTCTATAATTGTTAAAGAAATCACCGGGTCCCAAGTCTTATGCAGTTGAAAGCTGCCATGGCAGTCAATAAGATCTTTCGCCAAACGTATCTCCACCGATTTCTTAATAATCGAATCCCAGAATGTTTCATCGAAGTGAAGATTTCCGTGGCAGAGTAATCCATAGAAAATCCAGAAATGCAGTGCTCTGCTATGACTTACTGGGCTGCAAAGGGCAAATATGGGGATCATGTTCATTGGACGTTTCACGTACTGTGCGTGGCGTATGACCAATATAGGCTTTGCACGCTGGCAAGGTATTCTGTGGGTTTCAGCCTTCCTCTATCCCAGATCGTCCTTACCGAACCGAAAAGGGCACACCGCCTTGAGGCTGGCGGGACATTACTTTGACACCATATATCCTTCGGGTTCTGCCTAATTTCGACGAAATCCTGTACTCTCGACATATGTGAGCGACAGCCAGGACTTGAAACGCTCTTTCTACCATTTCTCATGTGGGTTGTCACGTTTCTTGCTCCTTAAAGCTGCGCTGATCTGGTTTGGAGAATATCCATGACCTTTGAACACATATTGTAGATGTTCCAGCTCCTTTTCAATGTTGCCTCTATCAGACTCAACATGTGCCCGGTGCACCAACGTTTGAGGGACAGCCATAGTTTGTAACTGGTGGTGTCAATTAGGCGCCGCCAAGTACACGTCTGCATGTGTTCCCTTACGGTAGAAGGAATTCCCCACGAATCCATCCATTTTCCGACTGCCAAAGACGTTCAGAAACGACAGACAGTCGCCCTTTTCTACTTCCATTGTAAACTGGACATTCTCGTGAGTGTAATTTAGGTTCTGTAAGAACCGTAACATTTCTGCACCGTGGGCCCACCCTACAGACGTATCGTCCACTTATCACCAGAAGGCTTTTGGTTTAGGGTGTAGAGAATCAAGTGCCCTCCCTCCGATGTTTTCTACGACTAAATTTGCTACCAGAGTTGAGAAAGAACTACCGATGGCAATACAGTCAATTTGCTCAAAATATACACTTTTGAATAAAAAGTAGTTTGAGGAAAGCGCTGCAGTATTGGCTTTTAACTTCCTGCTGGTGAGTGACAACAAATCTGTTAGGACGAAGATTGATTGAGTCGAAGTGCCTGCAGTCTATTAATTAAGTCACCAGTGTTGCGAAAGCCAAAATATCATGGCAAGAACTTCACGTCATCCGGCTCATGGAATTCCTGTGATTCTTTCCTTCACAAAAACACTTGGTAGCTATCAGAAAAGTGATGTACTCTAAGTGTTCTATCAGAAAACTTTAACTTCGAAACACGTGTAATCTTAAGATTACCTAGTGAACATCTATGATTTCAAGTAAACGAAGGTAACAGCTACACAATAGCAAGCAAGATCTATGATAAATGCGACAGCCACTGCAGTGCTTACACGTGGCCTCGACTCAAACTAGTTGTGGAGGTCATCCACGGGAGTTGGCGGGAGGAGGGGCGAAGGGGAGTAGCTAACACAACAAAGTCGTGTTCCAGATGGGGTGAAGACAAAGCTGCGACACAGCAGGGCGGTAGGGGAAGCCCGATCGAAGGGTGCAGACAGGCACGTGGCTGACATTCGAGTACGCCAGGTGTGCGGGAGGGGAGGGGCGAAGCTGCAGGCACTGTCTCAGCGAACAGCTGTGCTCGCTGACTGAGGGATGCAGAGAGCGAGGAGCAGTTATAAGCAGACCGCGGATTTTAGGTAAAAACCTATTTTGTTCCTGAGTTCCTATTTGCATAAAAATTTGTACTTATGCGTTTCATGACTACACTTAATAACGTATATCTATAGGACCTAAAATAGCCTATTTCGACGTTAGTGCCTATTTTTGCCTATTTCGGCTTTAATATCCTAAGTGCCAATTTCATCATATAAGACAGTGGCTCCAAGTTCTTCCACACTATGCGACAGATGGAAAAAAAAATATTTTCTGCCCAGCGTGCAGCAAGGTGGCTAGTTGACATGCGCTCATGCTTCGTATTTGTCTAACACTTCGGTCTTCTTTTACTCTTTTATATCGCTATCCCTGTTAATACCAAATACTCTTTATAGGTATTTCATTATTCATATGTAAAAAATAGATCACGGATCTTTAGGTTAAACCTTTTTTTCCCTAAGCTCCAATTTGCATATAAGTTGGTACTTACGCGTTTCATGACAACTAATCTGAATACTAATCTATAGGACCTAAAATTGCGTATTTCGACGTTGACGCCTAATTTTGCCTATTTCGGTATCAAAATCCTAAAAGGTACCTATTTCGTTAATCTGACATAGAGTTCTTGTGTTTTCAAAGATTAGAAAAAGAAAGCAAACTTAGGGCTTTACGTCTCGTCGAAGGCGAATGTCGTTAGAGACTGTTTACAATTCCTTTCCTTGCCTTACTACCAACAGCACTCAGCACGCTTGAATGGTCATCCATCCAAGTACGCTCCGAGCGTGACAGTGCTTAACTTCGGTGAGCGAATGGGAACCGGTCAAACATTTGAGTTACACATTAGAATCGAATGTGGGAGTACTAAAGTTTATATTTCAAAGTATTTCGTTGGTAGTATTCTGGCCAGCTGTGTATTGTCGTAAAGAATTTGTTTCATAGGCCTTAAGCTGAGCACGGATTAAAAAATCACAGTGTTAATCGTAGACGCCCTGTATAGCTAAATTACTGCCCTTCGCACATTTTCTCGCTGCGGTCTACAGGCAGTGGTATTATACGTGAATTTTCCGCTTCGAAAAATAATTTGCCAGTAGTGAGATGTTTTCATCTGAAGCACCGGTAGCTTTCATTAGCTTGTTCAGAAGAGGCGGCCATCTGTCAGGTGCCATATGTCCAGCAACGTGTACGGTACTTCCCCTACCGCTCCCATGCACTACAGTACAAAAAAAAAAAAAAAACAGATCATCGTTCACTTTTTCCCAGCGAAAACAAATCAGTACATTGGGTAGCGACCGACGTGTTAAGTCTTACTGACGTTCTAGGAGCAAAATAAATTCTAGTCTCTGTGTGAGAATACTACGCCATGCCGAAAACAGGTAGTTAAAAGTCTACTCATATAAGGCAGTGGCTGCAAGATTTTCCGCATTATACAACAGATGGGAAAATTATTTTCTGCCAAGCATGCAACAAAGAGGTTAGTTGTTGTTTTTCTTAGACTTCTTATTTTCCTGTCACTTAGGATTCTTTTATATCGCTATCCTTTAGTAAAACGAAATACTCTTTATATGCAGTTCTAAACTGCATTTCCCTTTTCTCTCGTATTAGGTTTCGAGTGTTAAGAAATCTCACTTAACTCAGCATGCAGATGGAATCGCACATAAAGCTATTGCTGAACGAAAGTCAAAATTGAAGCAAACTCTTTTAACCAATAAATCTGGTGAATCCTCTGAAAAAAAATACAAGTTCTGCAGTGATTTGTGTCATGCACTTGTGGCAGCAAACATTCCCTTTCGGACACAAGGAAACCCTATTTTCAGAGGTGTTCTTGAGAAGTACTGCCATCAGTCTATTCCTGCAGAGTCATCTTTACGTAAGAATTATGTGGATTCAACTTGCAATGTTGCATTGCACAGAATCCGAGAAGATGTTGGAGAATCCTGTATATGGATTTCTGCGGATGAAACTACTGACAGTCTTGGCCGTTACATTGCAAACCTGATTATTGGCAAGCTAGATCCAGATGCTCCATCCAGGGCTCATTTGATTTACTCAAAACAGCTTGCAAAAACTAACCAACAAACAACAGCACAGTCTGTGAACAATGGGCTTAAGGTGCTATACCCAAACGGAGTGGATGAGAATAAGGTGCTTCTGGCCGTCACTGATGCTGCTGCATATGTGATAGCAGCATTTCAACTATTAAAAGTTTTCTACCCATTGATGCTGCACGTAACTTGTGTAGTGCATGGGATCAACCGCATAACAGAGCAAGTAAGACTACAATTTCCTAAAGTAAATAAAGTAATATCTATGGTGAAGAAAATTTTTGTTAAGGCACCATCACGAAAATAGGCAGTCAAAGAACAGCTTCTAGATGTCCCACTGCCGCCAGAGCCTGTTGCCACCCGCTGGGACACGTGGCTGATAGCAGCAGAATACTATAGTACGCATCTCTCAGCTGTCCAGAAGGTGGCTGAAAATATACCGGAGGATGCTGCATCCGTAACTGCAGCAATGGGGTTACTCAAAGATTCTTCTTTAAAACGGGACTTATCTTACATTAGGGCCCATTACACATTTATGGCAAGAACAATTTCACAATTAGAAGGCTCAGGGAGACCTATCTACGACAATATTTCATTGCTTGAAGAAGTCAAAATGAAAATTAATGAAGCGCCAGGTGAAGTAGGGGAAAAAGTACAGGCAAAAATGCAAACAGTTTTGCAGAAGAACACTGGCCTGAAGGAGTTGTGTGCAGCTGCCGACATAGTGGAAAATCCAGCAGTCCTGACTGCAGCACTCCTGTCCAAGATGTGCCGAAAATGAAGTACGCCCCTGTCACATCTGTTGATGTAGAACGTTCTTTTTCAGCGTATAAATTCATTCTGACTGACAAGCGCCACAGTTTTTCACTAGCAAACCTAGAAAAGACTTTGGTTATTTATTGTGAAGCCAACTATGGTCAGAATATGTAAAACTACGAATGTATTAATTAAACCATTGCCACATCTTCTTTACGGAGATCTTTATCTTGCAGGCACTCAAAAATATTTGGAGTTATGTTCAACATTAATGTTGTAGATTGCTATGCTCTTTAACTGTGTAAATATTCATTGTCCTTGTTTTAATGACTAATAAGATGTTCATACTGTCAACACTGTGTATTTTAATTCATTTTTATTTTCTCTGCATCATTTTTATTACAGCCTATTTTAGGTTTTATATAGCCTAAATGAACTACTGAAGGAGCCTATGTTAGGTGCCTAAAACACACTTTTTTACGACCTAAACGTCATGGTCTAGTTATAAGACAGTCAATGCGTTCGTAGTAGAGCTCTACGCTGAAAATCATATCAAGACGAAACAATGTGTTTGAGACCAACTATGTAGCATTTCGACACATCTGTCAAGATATATTTGCAGCTAACTCCCTATCTTAATGCCAGAACACAAAGAACAGCATTCATACTAACCACAGGCTCCTGTCGTACGTATATTTCAGTTTCCTCCTACAGGACGTGAAGCTCTGGCAAGAGAACTGGCATCTGGCCGCAGGAAGATGATGATAATTTATGAACGTAGAGTGATCAAAACCGGGACACTCAGATCCCCGTCACGGGTATGATTAGCAAGTGCGAGATCGTTACAGAGATCCTTTCAGGCTCGAGTGGCAGACTCTATACGAGAGGCATTCTGAACCACAGCGGTTTACAATTCCGGGAAAACAAGTTCCACAGTGAATCAGACCTCAATTAACTTCCTCTTTCGTTTCGGGAAATAACCGTAATGACAAAAACGAGAACACTTCGAGCTCACACGAATTCTTAGCGACCGTCGTTCTTTCCGTGTACTAATTCGAATAAAATAGGCCACAGAGGTTACTGTCGAACTGGCAGACTTTAGACGGACCATTTGGCGTTTTATTCACAAACATTTCAATGTTGCTCCCCTCTGTAATCACACCGTAGGAGGACGTGAATCGAGAACATTTAAAAAGCATAAGAAACCTTTCAACCTCCCCACCCTCCACCCCCGCCCCCAATGATCCATGGGCCAAGCCGTCGGTGGGGAGGCTTGCGTGCCTCAGCGATACAAATAGCTGCACCGTAGGTGCAACCACAACGGAGGGGCGGCTGTTGAGAAGACAAACATGTGGTTCCTCAAGAGGAGCAATAACTGCAGGGGCAAAAGTCTGGATGTTTGACTGATCTGGCCTTGTAACATCAATCAAAACGGCCCTGCTATGCTGGTACTACGAAAGGCTGAAAGCAAGGGGAAACTGCATCCAACATTTTTCCCTAGTGCATGGATCTTTACTGTATGGTTAAATGATAATGGCGGTCTCTTCGGTAAAATATTCCGGAGGTAAAATAGTCCCCTATTCGTATCTCCGGGACTGCTCAAGACATCGTTATCAGGATAAACAAAACAGGCGTTCTACGGATAGGAGCGTGAAATGTGAGACCCCGTAATCAGTCAGGTAGGTTAGAAAATTTAAGAAGGGAAATCAAAAGGTTAAAGTTAGATATTGTGGGAACTAGTGAAGTTCGGCGGTAGGAGGAACATGGTTTCTGCTGAGGTGAATATAGGGCTATAAATACAAAATGAAATATTAGTAATGCGGGAGTAGTTTTAATAATGAATAAAAAATGGGAAAGCGGATAAGGTGCTACGAACAGCCTGTTGACCGCATCATTGCAGCCAAGATTGACACGAAGTCCACGCCTACCACAATAGTATATTTTTAGACGGAAACTAGGTCCACAGATGATGAAGAGATTGAGTAAATATATGATGAGATAAAATAACTTACTCAGATAGTTAAGGGAGACGAAAATTTAATAGTCATGGGGGACTGAAATTGGATTATAGGAAAAGGAAGAGAAGGAAAAAGTAGTAGCTGATTATGGAATGGGGGTAAGGAATGAAAGAGGAAGCTGCATGGTAGAATTTTGCACAGAGCACAACTTAATCATAGCTAAACGTTGTTTCAGATTCATGAAAGAAGGTTGTATACGTGGAGAAGCCCTGGAGACACTGCAATATTTCAGATAGATTATATAATAGTAAGCCTGAGATTTAGGAACCAGATTGTAAAGTGTAACCTATTTCCAGCGCAGATGTGGAATCTGACTACAATTTATTGGTATTTAAATGTAGATAAAAACTGTAGAAACTGCAAAAAGGTTGGAATTTAAGAAGATGGAACCTTGATAAACTGAAAAAACAAGACGTTGTAGAGAGTTTCAGAGTGACAATTAGTGACCAATTGACAAGAGCACGAAAAGGCAGTGGAATAAGAATGGGTCGCTTTGAGAGATGCAACACTGAAGGTAGCATAGTATAAAAGTAAGTAAAAAGACGAGGCCTAGTAGAAATCCTTAGGTAACAGAAGAGATACTGAATTTAACTGATGAAAGGAGAAAATATAAAAGTGCGGTAAATGAAGCAGGCAAAAAGGAGTACAAACGTTATGAAACGTCCCCTTGGAAAAAATTATGAATGACTATGCTGATAAACCTCTTACATTATTTGCTTTTCAAACAGCTGAGCAAAACTGAACGTACTCAGACATTACTCTCTTTACTTATTCTTATCAGCACTAAACCGACACACAATATATTTAGCGCAACGCAATCTGACTTTAAATAATCCCTACAAAAGAATGGCCCTGACTAACGATAACCTATACTTTTCATGAATCACTTACCTCACAAAAATCTTCGTTACTCAAACTACTGCAATACAGCGTGCGCCAATACTGCCAGCTGAATAAAAGATTCTAACTACTGAAGGCACTAACTACTGATAGGCAATAGGCATAGTTAGCAAATGAAAGATTTTGATAAAGAACAATGTATTTACCTTAACAGTGTTCAAAAGTCATTATATATATATATATATATATATATATATATATATATATATATATATATATATATATATATATATGTCAGTTCATGACAGCCAGTCTTACAAATTTACTGTCTCTGATGGACACATGTCCAGATCATCCGCTCTCAAAACTCCGCCATCTCTCTCCTCACATCCATCACTGCTGGCGGCTCACCTCCAACTGCGCAACGCTACACACTGTTAACAGCCAACTGAAGAACACTACAATAGCGAATACTACGACAATGCTACCCAGCCACAGACTGCACACAGCACAGCCAGTGATTTTCATACAGAGCGCTACATGGCGTTACCAATATAGAAACCTAAACAGCCTACTTACATAGCCCCCATGCTCCCCACAAAAAATATTACAACTTGCTTGGGCCGTGGCCAATACAGATTTGAAAATTTTTTCATAATTACAATAACAAAGATATCCAATGCACACACTTAATGATACACTGTTGGTCAAAAGCAAAGATTTTCTCACAGTTCATTTAGACAGTCCTGATCATTGATCACAAAATTAATTACAATTTTATGCACAAAGTCTGAGTAGTGAAAGAAAATGCACACGGAGGTAGTGGATATCCATGCAGTCTTGAAGAAGTAGTGTTGTCCTTCCACCAGAAAGACAATGCTAACTCTTGACATGCAGAGAGGTAATAGTCCACAACAGAGCCAACCCACAGCTGAGTCAGTCGAAGTTTTGAAGAATATTGGTAGGCAGGTCATCACAGAGCAGACCCACTGTAGTTCTGGTAGAGCTTATGGTATTGGTGGGCCACCAGATGTGCAGACCCACTGCAGCCCTTTTAGAAATAATGGTATTGGTGGCTCATCAAAGGTGCAGACCCACTGCAGTCCTTGTAGAGATGGCCAGCAGCCATCTGTTGCCACTGTGCAGGTGCCCAATCACCATCGAAGAGTCTTGCGGACAATATAACAAGTCTACAGCCACCACTTGTGCACTCACAAAGTTTTTGGAACTGTCCTTATAACCAGCAATGCTGTTAACCAGTCCCTTGCTGAATTATTAACACATGTGCAAGCACTAACAGTCCCAACTTCTCACATATTGTGCATATACTATGATCTACAGAAACATGTGCAGTGAAATGAAACTTAATTTGAAGAACTGGTGTCTATACAATTATAAATTTACAACAGAAGAATACAATTACAAAGGTACAGAAAACCTCATTAAAAACATAATAATACAGCTAACATTTGTACTAATACAGGCTTTACAAAAGAATAGAATTAAACTTATACATCAGTGTTACAGGAATTATGACATAAGTAAATATATAAAACAATGAGAATAGTTTTCGAAACATTAATTACACATATGAGCATTGGAACAGAACAGAATTAATAATGTCTATAAACATCTTTACAAAGAAAATAACATATTATTAATGCAAAAAATGGCTCTGAGCACTATGGGACTCAACTGCTGAGGTCATTAGTCCCCTAGAACTTAGAACTAGTTAAACCTAACTAACCTAAGGACATCACAAACATCCATGCCCGAGGCAGGATTCGAACCGGCGACAGTAGCGGTCTTGCGGTTCCAGACTGCAGCGCCTTTAACCGCACGGCCACTTCGGCCGGCATTATTAATGCAAATTATATTTTAGGATAACAGTATTCCTCATCATAGTGAATATAGCTGAGTATTAGAAAAATTTTACAACATAAGTCTTATCAGATAAACACATAAACACAGGAAAACACATATACACAAGGGTACACAAACACAAAGCAGATTAACACAAAAGGAAAGGCCAAGGTTCGTTTTCAGTGTAACATTTGGAACTGCAGTCCAACCCAAAACTTCATTCCATAGATCTTTCCTCTTATTTCAACATTTGCTCCTGCAAAAAAAAAAAAAAAAAAAAAAAAAAATGCTATCTAACCCTGTTAAATAAATATTTCTCGTTGTCCAATACAAATCTTTTTCATATAACTTCCCAATGCATTCTTTTGCTATTCTTCATAGTTAGTTACTTATACAGTCTACCCCCTCTTAAACTAACTTAAATCTACTGAGCTCAGATATGTATACTAAGGGACGAGGCAATGCAGCAACACACAACAAATTAACACATACAAGAATGGCAAAAAAATGCAAATTGGCAAAGCAAGCAGCAATAAATATAAATTAGAAAAGCAAATGCAACATTATCACTAATATGAGCCAATGTGCAGCAAAAACATAAAATAAATCAGTAGTAAAACTGGCTTAATACAATGCAAAATTCGGTAGAACTATGCCAGAAAACAACAGCAGCAAATGCTATGACTTATACCTAAACATGACAAAGCTCAAGCAGAAAAAATATTACAGTAAAAATAGGAAATGTCTAATAACTACGTCACATCTTAACACTAGAGTGATGCATCACCTTGACTTACCCTACGAAACAAGTTACCAAATCGTTGAAAAAATTATGTTTTCAATTCCTGTGAAGGGAAATGTCTATTTGTACTCTCTTTTCTAAGAAAGTACATCATAATATTATTCTTTACTGTGTCCGTAGACAGAAAATAGTGATATTAGTACATCTATTAAATTTTATTTTAACCAATGCTGCAGTCCAACTAGAAACTAGATATTAAACAAAATGAGCAATCTCTCAACTAGATTGACAATGGATGTAAAATGTTTCTCATCATTTCATTAGGCATTTTAGTAAATATCATAAATTAAGAGCCTCACAGTGTAATCATATGTTTTCAAGTTCGAGCGTGTCTACAAAGAAATGTCAATAGCGAGGGTAATGGCCTCTTTTTTTTTGTTGTGCCTCTGAAAGGCATGGCTTTTTTTCCTGGCAGACTGTCACATAGCTTGGCGCCTACAGCGCATTACGTCTAGGTCACTTAGCTTTCTTACCGAAATATTTACGACAGCAGTTTGCGCAACAGTGACATCTCATATAAAAAAAAATTTCACAGGTTGAGAATTTGCGTTACAAATGTGTAGACACAAAATCCTATAAATATAATAGCGTCCAAAACATTTTCATCGGCATTGAGATACATTAACGCATATACACACATTTTATAACTCTTAAAGTATGATTGTTGGTTTCCAACATCCTTTTTCACAAATCAGACTCCCTAACCACTACTCATTAATCCTTACCTTATAACACATATAAATTTTCGTCGACTCGTCAATCTTGCGTCGACACTTCAATATTTTATCATAATAAATACGTAGCATAATCATATTCCTCATACAGCATCAGCTTATTGATCATAAACATACCTCAACAGCATAATACACATCGTCGTCGTAATAATAGCACCTCAGTCAAATCTCAAAATCGTCATAGCTTCCTCCAATAATTTCAAAACCTAAAAAAAATTCTCTGCTCATTTCAATAGTGTCATCTACCCATACCAAATACATCATTCAAAGCTCACATAGTATCACAATGGTTCTGAAAAAATATAAACAGTTCACAAAGTACAGACAAAATACAATTTCATTAGTGTGAAGTTATCCAACTGTGTAATTGCGTAAACATGTGTCACTGACCTAGTAAAAATATATTTGTTTCTCTGTTAAATGATCAGATAGCTGTGTAATTACGTGTTAGAGAAATATGGTACCGATGTGTAAAGTTGTATAAACATATACCATATTAGATAGGGCTCCTTGTGCTTGCCAAACGCATGGTACACAAATTAGGCGTGTACCCCCATGAGGATTAATGAAATTATACCCTCAGGTGTTACAGATTACAGCAATGGAACGTAATGTATCATGGAAAACCTTTGTATCACTGTAATTCAAAAATCTTTCAACATAAATGTTTTAAGTACAAAATCAATCACTCAAATACGTGTACTGTAGCGCTAAAGTGTACATCTCGTTATAAGACAATATCTGTCATTACTTAAGAGTAAAAAATGTGCTAAGTGTCGTAATTATCGTCGCCCGTAAGCAATGTGCTGTAGAAGTCAATGTACTTACCTCATAATAAACAAAGTGAATTGCTATGCATATAGATATCGTAGTTATTGCGTACATCACCGAGATCAAGAAAGTACTATACTGTAATGTATTGTTGGGCTACGAAAAAGGCTGTCTCATTGTAGCTATACCACAACAGTTACTACTAAAACATGTTTTATTTTCCAGAAGAATTCAGAAAAACTGTGCAGATGTAAAACAGATACAGCGCAATAGCAATAATATAAATTGTGTCACTCATTGGTAGCGTCATAATATAATCGTGTAGCTGCCAAATAAACTCACCACTGTGTCATCTGGTATCTCACAGAAAGTACTTCAAATAAAGAATATCTTTTCAAGTAAACCAAAATGTTGCATTAAAATCTCATTAGCAGTATATGTTCTAAGTATGTAAGCCTTATAGTCGTTACGTAATTGTGAAACTAACAAGCAAGAATGTACACACACAATAACACTGTGTCCTCTGTTCATTATAACAGTGCATTTGTAATTATTCGTCTAAATAAATTCCATAGGTTCTTGACTGAATAGTTAACTTTAAAACGTAGTTGCATTAGAAAAGTTTCTAAGTGTGACAAAGAGTACTAGTAACGTGAAGTGAAAATTTTGTACAAAAGACTAAGTTAAAAAACAGATTATCTCTCAATAAACGGTTTTATATGTGAAATGTGGTGCTGTCCTTCACTCTTCCTAGTGCACAGAGTTTCAACTTCAAAGCAATTATCATGTTGTATACTTCGGTAAGGAATGCTGAAATTTGTCTCATGGTTAACGTCTATGTTATTTTTCTCTGAGCCAGCCAGCGCACGTGGCTGCCCGCGGTGCTAGTCATTGTCCGTCTCTTTGTTGGCGCGTGTCGTTATTGGGATTTGCAGGTCTAACTTCTACAAATTCACCTTGCTGTGAGGGCCCTGCCCTGTTTGAATCCCGCCAGTTCTGATGAAATTCAGGTCTGTCGTTACGATTATATCGTCTGTCATAATGTCAGTAGATTCCATAGTTTCTTTCTTGCCGGTAACGAGGTGGATAATTTCTCCCTGAGTCGTAACTGCACGCTGAACTGTTGCATCTGAAGTTATTCTGTGTCCCTTGATAATAATTGTTTTGGTTCCCATATAGTTTGTTTCTATGGTTATCTCTGTCATATTCATGTCTACGGAAATGTGATCTTTCTTTGTGATTATTATTACTCTGCCAGTAGTTGTCATACGGGCGGTGTCTGTTTTGATCCCGATTTATGTTGTAAGAATAGCCTTATCCTGTCCAGTTATTATTTCTTTCATCGCGGAATTGTGACGGATGTGACCTGTAATTGTTGTGCTCCTGTTTTCGCGCTCCACGATTATCAGTGACGATTTCCAATTTTTGTAACAGTCCCTGAAAAGCTTCAATGTCGTCTTTGCAACGTCCTGCCAAAATAATATGTGGTAAATGTTCAGGCAATTTGATTAAGCAAATGTGGACGAGTTCTGAGGGGCTGTATGGGTTTTAAAGATACTGATTCTTATGTAACATGTCTTCGAAATATTTGACAAGACTGGAAAATTCAGATTGTTCGAAATGTTTCATTATTATGATGATATGTTTTACTCGGTCTTGTGTAGCTTGAGACCAGTATGCTGAGAAGAAGGCATGAAAAAATTCTCCTTCACTGTGACAACCGTGAATGACCAAGCGCATTCTTACAGCTGGTTTATTTTCTAAGTAGCCACACATAAATTCTAAACTGTGCTCCAATGACCAGTTGGGAGGAAAGCAATGGAGCCATGCTTGTGGAAAATATCGTTGCCAGAATTCTTAAATGTTTTGAATTTACGTGTAGTAATGAACAGCTTATAGTCAAAATCATCATGTCGGCGATTCGCATATCGGTCAATGTTACTTCTTTTCGGCGGTTCCATCTCAAAATTCGGTGTACCTTGCCAATTTCTTTCATAATTTTCCGAAGTGCCCTATGTTATTATTTTGTGGCTGTTCCGTATTTCTATGTCCCTCTTCCCGTATTGGAGCGGAGTGTCCTCTGAAATATGTAATTCTTGTATTACCTGTGTCAACTGATCTTGTACTTCCTAGATTTCTCTTTCTACTGTGTATTGATTTGATTTTGATTTTGTTTGAATTTTCTAATTTTTTCATACTCTTCTGTGTCAGTGAAGGCTACGTGTCTTGTGTCATTCAGAGTATCATCTACCTTCGTAGATAGATTATTTAGCTGATCCGAAAGTTCTACTACTTTCTCTGATAATGAACTAATTTCCTCCATTTGTCTTTCTGAACCAATTTTCAGAGTATCTACTGTGTCCTTTAAGTTTTCCTGAGTTTTTGCAAGTTGCATAACCGAATCGGTAGATGCAACTGAGTCAATTTTAGCTTGCAAGATGTCGTGATTTTCATGAACAATAGTTTGCAGTTCCTTTAAGGCTGCTTCGTGATTCAGTAATGCATTTAAATGACTCGAAAAAATAGGTTGAAAATTCTCACAAATTTGTGTTTTTACGTCATTACAGACTTTTCGACATTTATATTCGATTGTAAGTAACTCTGCAGTTAAATCTTCACGTGTTTGTTCAAGCGTTTGTTCCATTGAGCCTAACTTTTGAAGCTGTTGCTGTGTTTGTCTATCGTGTTGTTCCATTGTATCTTTCTTTTGAAGATTTTGTTCCATTGTGTCTAACTTTTGCTGTGTTTGTCTCTAATTTTGTTTCATTTGTTGCATTAATTGCAATACTAATGTATTAGTGTCTGGAATCTGTTTCTCTATGCTTTTTGGCAGTACATTTTCACCGGCAACATTCACATTTTGACCAGCAGAAAATGTGTCTTGACTCATTTGAGAAAACGGTGAAGACCCAAAACCTGAATCTGCAGTATTTGCAAGATTGTGTCCTGTCATTTCGGATTCCTGAGGCGAGCTGTTGCCGACCGATCGATCGATAATGCTTCCCTGTTCACTAATTGCTTCACTGTCTACACCATTGTTTGCCGCCCGCTCCATTTCCCTACGCAAATTACCAAATTACTGTGTTGAACATTAGTTAATTCATTACACGGTGGCACTAACACACTGCTTTCGTCTTCACTGTCATTCCTCAGTTTACTTTGAAGCCTAGTATTACGTTTTTCACGCGCCATAATTGTCACAATATTTCACACGATAACACAGAAAAGCACAATTTGAAGAGCAAAAATAAGAAAACACATTAACATAACACTGAAAATAATATCTAGTTGAATGACTGTGCTGATAAACCTCTCACATTATTTGCTTTTCAAACAGCTGAGCAAAACTGAACGTACTCAGGCATTACTCTCTTTACTTATTCTGAGCAACACTAAACTGACATACAATATTTTTAGCGCAACGCAGTCTGACTTTTAATAATCCCTACAAAAGAATGACCCTGACTAACAATAAACTATACCTTTCATGAATCACTTACCTCACAAAAATCTTCGTTACTCAAACTTCTGCAATACAGCGTGCGCCAATACTGCCAGCTGAGTAAAAGATTCTAACTACTGAAGCCACTAACTACTGATAGGCATAGTTAGCAAATGAAAGATTTTGATAAAGAAGAAACAATGGATATACCTTAACAGTGTTCAAAAGTCATTATATATATATATATATATATATATATATATATATATATATATATATATATATCTTCCCCCATGAACCATGGACCTTGCCGTTGGTGGGGAGGCTTGCGTGCCTCAGCGATACAGATGGCCGTGCCGCAGGTGCAACCACAACGGAGGGGTATCTGTTGAGAGGCCAGACAAACATGTGGTTCCTGAAGAGGGGCAGCAGCCTTTTCAGTAGTTTCAGGGGCAACAGTCTGGATGATTGACTGATCTGGCCTTGTAACATTAACCAAAACGGCCTTGCTGTGCTGGTACTGCGAAGGGCTGAAAGCTAGGGGAAACTACAGCCGTACTTTTTCCCGAGGACATGCAGCTTTACTGTATGATTAAATGATGATGGCGTCCTCTTGGGTAAAATATTCCGGAGGTAAAATAGTCCCCCATTCGGATCTCCGGGCGGGGACTACTCAAGAGGACGTCGTTATCAGGAGAAAGAAAACTGGCATTCTACGGATCGGAGCGTGGAATGTCAGATCCCTTAATCGGGCAGGTAGGTTAGAAAATTTAAAAAGGGAAATGGATAGGTTAAAGTTAGATATAGTGGGAATTAGTGAAGTTCGGTGGCAGGAGGAACAAGACTTTTGGTCAGGTGATTACAGGGTTATAAATACAAAATCAAATAGGGGTAATGCAGGAGTAGGTTTAATAATGAATAAAAAAATAGGAGTGCGGGTTAGCTACTACAAACAGCATAGTGAACGCATTATTGTGGCCAAGATAGACACAAAGCCCATGCCTACTACAGTAGTACAAGTTTATATGCCAACTAGCTCTGCAGATGATGAAGAAATTGATGAAATGTATGACGAGATAAAAGAAATTATTCAGGTAGTGAAGGGAGACGGAAATTTAATAGTCATGGGTGACTGGAATTCGTCAGTAGGAAAAGGGAGAGAAGGAAACATAGTAGGTGAATATGGATTGGGGGGAAGAAATGAAAGAGGAAGCCGCCTTGTAGAATTTTGCACAGAGCATAACTTAATCATAGCTAACACTTGGTTCAAGAATCATAAAAGAAGGTTGTATACCTGGAAGAATCCTGGAGATACTAACAGGTATCAGATAGATTATATAATGGTAAGACAGAGATTTAGGAACCAGGTTTTAAATTGTAAGACATTTCCAGGGGCAGATGTGGATTCTGAACACAATCTATTGGTTATGAACTGCAGATTGAAACTGAAGAAACTGCAAAAAGGTGGGAATTTAAGGAGATGGGACCTGGATAAACTGAAAGAACCAGAGGTTGTAGAGACTTTCAGGGAGAGCATAAGGGAACAATTGACAGGAATGGGGGAAAGAAATACAGTAGAAGAAGAATGGGTAGCTCTGAGGGATGAAGTAGTGAAGGCAGCAGAGGATCAAGTAGGTAAAAAGACGAGGGCTAATAGAAATCATTGGGTAACAGAAGAAATATTGAATTTAATTGATGAAAGGAGAAAATATAAAAATGCAGTAAATGAAGCAGGCCAAAGGGAATACAAACGTCTCAAAAATGAGATCGACAGGAAGTGCAAAATTGCTAAGCAGGGATGGCTAGAGGACAAATGTAAGGATGTAGAGGCTTGTCTCACTAGGGGTAAGATAGATACTGCCTACAGGAAAATTAAAGAGACCTTTGGAGAGAAGAAAACCACTTGTATGAATATCAAGAGCTCAGATGGCAACCCAGTTCTAAGCAAAGAAGGGAAGGCAGAAAGGTGGAAGGAGTATATAGAGGGTTTATACAAGCGCGATGTACTTGAGGACAGTATTATGGAAGTGGAAGAGGATGTAGATGAAGATGAAATGGGAGATAAGATACTGCGTGAAGAGTTTCACAGAGCACTGAAAGACCTGAGTCGAAACAAGGCCCCGGGAGTAGACAACATTCCATTAGAACTACTGATGGCCTTGGGAGAGCCAGTCATGACAAAACTCTACCATCTGGTGAGCAAGATGTATGAGACTGGCGAAATACCCACAGACTTCAAGAAGAATATAATAATTCCAATACCAAAGAAAGCAGGTGTTGACAGATGTGAAAATTACCGAACTATCAGTTTAATAAGTCACAGCTGCAAAATACTAACGCGAATTCTTTACAGACGAATGGAAAAACTGGTAGAAGCGGACCTCGGAGAAGATCAGTTTGGATTCCGTAGAAATGTTGGAACACGTGAGGCAATACTAACCTTACGACTTATCTTAGAAGAAAGATTAAGAAAAGGCAAACCTACGTTTCTAGCATTTGTAGACTTAGAGAAAGCTTTTGACAACGTTAACTGGAATACTCTCTTTCAAATTCTGAGGGTAGCAGGGGTAAAATACAGGGAGCGAAAGGCTATGTACAAGTTGTACAGAAACCAGATGGCAGTTATAAGAGTCGAGGGGCATGAAAGGGAAGCAGTGGTTGGGAAGGGAGTGAGACAGGGTTGTAGCCTCTCCCCGATGTTATTCAATCTGTATATTGAGCAAGCAGTAAAGGAAACAAAAGAAAAATTCGGAGTATATATTAAAATTCATGGAGAAGAAGTAAAAACTTTGAGGTTCGCCGATGACATTGTAATTCTGTCAGAGACAGCAAAGGACTTGGAAGAGCAGTTGAACGGAATGGACAGTGTTTTGAAAGGAGGATATAAGATGAACATCAACAAAAGCAAAACGAGGATAATGGAATGTAGCCAAATTAAATCGGGTGATGCTGAGGGGATTAGATTAGGAAATGAGACACTTAAAGTAGTAAAGGAGTTTTGCTATTTAGGGAGTAAAATAACTGATGATGGTCGAAGTAGAGAGGATATAAAATGTAGACTGGCAATGGCAAGGAAATCGTTTCTGAAGAAGAGAAATTTGTTAACATCGAGTATAGATTTAAGTGTCAGGAAGTCGTTTCTGAAAGTATTTGTATGGAGTGTAGCCATGTATGGAAGTGAAACATGGACGATAACCAGTTTGGACAAGAAGAGAATAGAAGCTTTCGAAATGTGGTGTTACAGAAGAATGCTCAAGATAAGGTGGGTAGATCACGTAACTAATGAGGAGGTATTGAATAGGATTGGGGAGAAGAGAAGTTTGTGGCATAACTTGACTAGAAGAAGCGATCGGTTGGTAGGACGTGTTTTGAGGCATCAAGGGATCACAAATTTAGCATTGGAGGGCAGCGTGGAGGGTAAAAATCGTAGAGGGAGACCAAGAGATCAATACACTAAGCAGATTCAGAAGGATGTAGGTTGCAGTAGGTACTGGGAGATGAAGAAGCTTGCACAGGATAGAGTAGCATGGAGAGCTGCATCAAACCAGTCTCAGGACTGAAGACCACAACAATATATATATATATATATATATATATATATATATATATATATATATATATATCAGTTCATGACGTCCAGAGTTACAAATTTACTGTCTCTGATGGACACACGTCCAGATCATCCGCTCTCAAAACTCCGCCATCTCTCTCCTCACATTCACCACTGCTGGCGGCTCACCTCCAACTGCGCAACGCTACGCGCTGTTAACAGCCAACTGCCGAACACTACAGTAGCGAATATTACAACAATGCCACCCAGCCGCAGACTGCACACAGCACAGCCAGTGATTTTCATACAGAGCGCTACGTGGCGTTACCAATAGAAAAACCTAAACAGCCTACTTACAACGTCTCAAAAATGAGATCAACTGGAAGTGCAAAATCGCTATGCATGGATGGCAAGAGGACAAATGTAAGGATGCAGAAGCATATATCACTAGGGGTGAGATAGATGACTCCTACAGAAAAATTAAAGAGACCTTTGCAGAAAAGAGAACCACCTGTATGAATATCGAGAGCTCAGATGGAGAACCAGTCCTCAGCAAAAAAGAGAAAACATAAAGTTTGAAGGAGTATACAGAGGGTCTACACAACGGAAGGCGATGTACTTAAGGGGAATGTTATGGAACTGCAAGAGGACATATATAAAGATAAAATGGGGATATGATACTGCGTGAAGAATTTGAAAGACCACTGAAAGACGTAAGTCGAAACAATACTCCGGAAATAGACAACATTACAACTACCAATAGTCTTGGTTGAGCCAACCATGACAAAATTCTTCCATTATGAGAGCAAGACGTATGAGACCGGCGAAATATCCTCAGACTTCATGAGGAATATAATTATTAGAATCGCAGAAAAGGCAGGTGTTGACAGGTGCGAAAATTACCGAATCACCAGTTTAATAAGTCACCGTTGCAAAATTCAAAGACGAATTATATACAGCCGAATGGAAAAACTGGTAAAATCCGATTTCGGGGAATATCAGTTTGGATTACGTAGAAATGTTGGAACACCCGAGGCAATACTGAGATACCACATATCTTAGAAGATGTCTTAAGGTAAGGTAAACCTACGTTTCTAGCACCTGTAGACTTACAGAAAGCTTTTCTCAATGTTGTCTGGAACACTCTTTCAAATTCTGAAGATGGAAGGGGTAAAACACAGGGAACGCAAGTACATTTGCAATTTGTACAGAAGCCCAATAACAGTTGAATCGAGGGGCATGAAAGGGAAACAGTGGTTGGGAAGGGAGTGCGTCAGGGGTGTAACTTATCCCTGGTGTTATTAAATCAGTGTATCGACCAAGCTGTATAGGAAACGAAAGAAAAATATGGAATAGGAATTAACATCCAAGGAAAATAAATAAAAACTTTGAGGTTTGCCGACGACACTGAAATTCTGTCAGTTCTGTCTGAGACAGCAAAGGACCTGAAAGAGCAGTTGAACGGAATGGATAGTGTCTTGGAAGCCGTCCGAAGTGGCCGAGCGGTTCTAGGCGCTACAGTCAGCAACAGCGCGGCCGCTATGGTCGCAGGTTCGAATCCTGTCTCGGGCATGGATGTGTGTCATGTCCTTAGGTTAGTTGGGTTTAAGAAGTTCTAAGTTCTAGGGGACTGATGACCACAGCAGTTAAGTCCCATAGTGCTCAGAGCCATTTGTCTTAGAAGGAGGATATAAGATAAACATGAAAAAAAGCAAAACGAGGACACGGAATAAGTCGAATTAAATCCGGTGACGCTGAGTGTATTAGATTAGGAAATGAAACACTTAAAATAGTAGATGAGTTTTGCTATCTGGGAAGCAAAATTACTGATGATAGTCGAATTAGAGAGGATATAAAATCTAGACTGGAGTTTCTGAAGAAGAGAAATTTGTTAACATCGAGTACAGGTTTAAGTGTTAGGAAGTCTTTTCTGAAAGTATTTGTATGAAATGTAGCTATTTATGGAGGTGAAACATGGACGATAAATAGTTTAGACAAGAAGAGAATAGAAGCTTTCGAAACGTGGTGCTACAGAATAATGCTGATGATTAGATGGGTACATCACATAACAAATGATGATGTACTGAACAGAATTCGGGAGAAGGGGAATTTCTTGTAAAACTTGACTAGAAGAAGGGATCGGTTGGTAGGAGACGTTCTGCCGTATCAAGGGATCACCAATTTAGTATTGGAGGGAAGCGTGAAGGGTAAAAGTCGTAGAGGGAGTGTACTGGATGAATACACTAAGCAGATTCAGAAGAATGGAGGTTGCAGTAGTTACTCGAAGATGAAGAGGCTTGTGAAGGGTAGTGTAGCATGGAGAGCTGCATCATACCAATCTCTCGACTGAAGACCACAACAGAAACAAGGACCATTTACTGCTTCGGATCACATTCAAATTTGGTCGAGCGGTTTAGAACAGTCCTTACTAGTTTCACCCTGTACACAAGAGAAAAATCTGCGATCATATGGTCCTCCAAAGGGGAGAGATCACGTTAGATGGAGTTGCTAGCTCACAACGCCCTTGGAGAACAGTTGTAACGTTCGGTGGTGTCACCAGTGGAGGCTGTAAAGAACTTAGTCTTGTGGCTCATCGAAAAAGCGAAATGTCATTGTCGGCTGTCAGATGCGTAGGAATCCACATCTCAAGAAAGGATTGGTTCCTTTGAAACCCCTTGTGCCACCACCTAAGGCCTTTTCGTGTCGATTCTGAGAGACGGTTTGTCTCAAATGTTTTCCTCGACCGCCCATGAGAAAACTGCGCGATTTCAGCGCTTGACGTCGCGCTTCTGATCTCCATTTCAGAGCCATCGAACGAAATGGTGAAATGTGGATAGCAAAACGTGTGACGACCTTTCTATGGTGTGACACATTCACGGCGGTGCTGAGTAGAATTTTGGTGAAATTTGGTGCCAATGTGACATCATTAACCCATCTTACACGTCAAATGAACTTCTGAGGTGCGGTCTGCTTTTCACATGTGTTGACACCTTGCTGATTGAAGTGTCATCGCCAGCCGCTGTGGCCGAGCGGTTCTAGGCGCTTCAGTCCGGAACCGCCTTGCTGGTACGGTCGCAGGTTCGAATCCTGCCTCGAGCATGGATTTGTGTGATGTCCATAGGTTAGTTAGCTTTAAGTAGTTCTAAGTATAGGGGGCTGATGACCTCAGATGTTAAGTCCCATAGTGCTCAGAGCCATTTGAACCATTTGAAGTGTCATGCAGCCTGAGGATGATATTGCAGGACGTCACGGTTTTGCACCAGTGCAGAGAAAGGTTGTAGGCATCTTTCAGCCAAATTTCAAAATTATGCATCGCAATGGGTGACAATAATGAGGTTTAGAGAACGTGATTCTCTAATTCTTTTTAGCAGTGCATATCAGCGACGCAAACCACATAATTCACCCAGTATATCTCACCTCATTCGCCGTTTAACTATCCGTTGAAGTCCATTAACAAAAAAGCAACTGAACACTCTTTTACCACCATGAAACTGTCAACCGTCGGGTGCAGGCAACCAGGAGAGGAGAGTCATAGCCGTGGAGACGAAGTGGCATTACAGAAGCTGCAATTGCGGCATAAGTATATTTTCGGGACTATATTTGGCGCTTCTGCTGTCTTAGGACAGCGAATTATCTATATATAAATGCTGTATTTGTTGTAAAAGAGTGAGTCTGCAGTACATAAAGAAAAAAACGGCGATGGTAGGGTATCGAGAAGACATCTCAACATACTCCAACAACGATTTATGCCTCAAACAAGCAGTTTCCAAACACTTCCATTCAGTGTAGAGAAAAATAATGTGTAAATCCTAAATAAGTTGTTGGAACGCAAACAGTTTGAGATACTAAAAAACAAACCGTTCGTGCAGTGCTTGTTAGTTGCTTTAACTCCTAAATAAGGTTTGACAACTTCTTCTGTATGGACATAATTGAGAACTACAAACTATGGCTTCAAATTCGAGAAAGCAAAGAAGAGAGAGAAACGTAAAAGAACTTACAGAGGAAGGATAAAAAATTCATTTAGATGAGCTTGGTTTGTGACAAAGCGTTTTTCTCAGCGATACTGTTGTAGGTGCTTACGGTTGCTGTATAGGAACTATTACGCCATCACATACTTACATCTGTCTTTATTTCTTTAACATAAAGTTTTTTGCTTCTGTAGGGGCTTTCCATCTGACGTAACTACATTTCAGTTGTTGAGTAGGTGCGTAGTAGAAATTGGTACCACTGCCACCAGCAAGCTTTGCTATTATGAAAGACAAAACAAAGATGGCTAAATCCAGTGTTTAATTTGCCATCTCCTTCACAACTTTGTGAATAACTTTTATTTACCACACTACTGGCCATTAAAATTGCTACACCACAAAGATAACGAGCTACAGACGCGAAATTAAGCCGACAGGAAGAAGATGCTGTGATATGCAAATGATTAGCGTTTCAGAGCATTCACACAAGGTTGGCGACAGTGATGACACCTACAACGTGCTGACACGAGGAAAGTTTCCAACCGATTTCTCATACACAAACAGCAGTTAACCGGCGTTGCCTGGTGAAACGTTGTTGTGATGCCTCGTGTAAGGAGGAGAAATGCGTACCATCACGTTTCCGACTTTGATAAAGGTGGGATTGTAGCCTATCGCGATTACGGTTAATCGTATCGCGACATTGCTGTTCGCGTTGGTCGAGATCCAATGACTGTTAGCAGAATATGGAATCGGTGGATTCAGGAGGGTAGTACGGAACGCCGTGCTCGATCCCAATGCCATCATATCACTAGCAGTCGAGATGACAGGCATCTTATCCGCATGGCTGTAACGGATCGTGCAGCCACGTCTCAATCCCTGAGTCAACAGATGGGGACGTTTGTAAGACAACAACCATCTGCACGAACGGTTCGATGACGTTTGCAGCAGCATGGACTATCAGCTCGGAGACCATGGCTGCGGTTACCCTTGACGCTGCATCACAGACAGGAGTGCCTGCGATTGTGTACTCAACGACGAACCTGGGTTCACGAATGGCATAAACTCATTTTTTCGGATGAATCCAGGTTCTGTTTACAGCATCATGATGGTCGCATCCGTGAACGCACATGGAAGCGTGTATTCGTCATCGCCATACTGGCGCATCACCCGGCGTGATGGTATGGGGTGCCATTGGTTACACGTCTCGGTCACCTCTTGTTCGCTTTGACGGCACTTTGAACAGTGGACGTTGCATTTCAGATGTGTTACGACCCATGGGTCTAGCCTTCATTCGATCCCTGCGAAACCCTACATTTCAGCAGGATAATGCACGACCGCATGTTGCAGGTCCTATAAAGCCTTTCTGGATACAGAAAATGTTCTACTGCTGCCCTGGCCTGCACATTCTCCAGATCTCTCACCAATTGAAAACGTCTGGTCAATGGTGGCCGAGTAACTGGCTCGTCACAATACGCTAGTCACTACTCTTGATGAACTGTGGTATCGTGTTGAAGCTGCATGGGCAGCTGTACCTGTGCACGCCAACCAAGTTCTGTTTGACTCAATGCTCAGGCGTATCAAGGCCGTTATTACGGCCAGAGGTGGTTGTTCTGGGTACTGATTTCTCAGGACCTACGCACCCAAATTGCGTGAAAATGTTATCACATGTCAGTTCTAGTATAATATATTTGTCCAATGAATACCCGTTTATCATCTGCATTTCTTCTTGGTGTAGCAGTTTTAATGCTCAGTAGTGTACATGGTCTCGCACTTGTCCATTTATGCAAAATTCTCACTTTTTCAAGGCCTTGCGTAACCCATGCTTTTGAGGCCATATGAAAATTTAAGGATTTGCCGCTCCCCACCTTGGGCGATGGCGTGGTTCACTCCCGCATTGTGCTAGTGTGTTTATTGACTGCATCACTTTGTTGACAGAAATCCAGATAATACCTTCTTACGATATTTCTGGTAGTTAATGCTAGCCTGCGGGGAAGATGACCGAAGATGGCTTTCCGTGAACATGAAAATGCGGCCTCCTCCGCTAAAGCCATACACAAATGCGAGAATTAACTGAACGCCCCCTTCAGCTCGCTCTAACCACACGCACATACACACACGCTCGCTTACTCAACCACATGAAACATCGGCGTCAGTTTAAGAATAACACACGATATGTCACATTTAGGAGTATGCAACCAGGTGATGATATCGAGGCATTAGCTTGTGATAGATTTTCTGTATATAATGGACACTACATTAAACCTCAACTAGTTTCGATGTACTCTCCTATAAACTTCTTTAACAGTCCTCTTTCATTGATTAAGTAAGATGCTTTTTAGTTGGAAACACGAGACTGTGAGATCACAAACCTCTTCTAAGGTAGGCATATATTAAATGCAATTTAAGCACAACGTAAGTAACTTGTTCTCTTTTATTTCATCATCAGCAATTTCAGTTTTGATGCTTCAGAGACTATAGCCTATTATTGTTTATTTTATATGTTATTTCTTTGTTTTACCCAGCTGAGGAAGGACTGAAAAAGAACTGGTCTGACACCTTGCCTGCGATTTCCATTACTTATTGCGCTCTTCATCAAAGTGATATTCCAGATGAAATAACCATAACATTCCATACAAAACTGTTGTTGTGTAAACAAGTTTCTACTTGTAGAAGCTAGTTGTCAATAATTTACTAAGTTTTTTAGTGGCAGTGTAATGTGTATTCTCTGAAACAAAGGTAATTTTTATTGACAGTATATGCGTCCGATACTGAAAAGCGTCACTAATTAATGTCGACGAGGTTTTTGAGTCTCCATTTGGTTGATTAACAGAGGTAGCGGTTACCAATACTACCCCCGGTCATTAGTGTCTCGAAATAATCGGTGCGAGTTACGCATCACACTCCTGGAAAAAAATAAATTTCTCGCTATGATACAGCTGGATGTTTTACAACAAACATTTCTGACATTTTACTGTGCTTCCTCTCAAACACGAAAATGATAGATAATGAACAGTGACGTATTTGTCTGGTTTATTTCGTGCCATACGTTTCAGTAAAGTTTAACCACACCCGACACCTGCTCTCGCTGATTTGATACCAAGCACGTAGGCTCATTGAGTGCAATGTATCTCACGATAATTTACTCAGTTACTTAATACACACACACACACTACCACCTTAAATATCTCTGGAACAACCCTATCGTTGGGTCTCTAGGACGTGTGGTCGCTGTGCGCTTCATTTACGTATTTCAAGCGTCAAATTCACTTCGCAGTTTCTCGGGATGTAATTGGAATCAATGTCATTATTCTTGCGATTCTTCATGCTATTGATTGCATACGAAGTAATAGGGAGTGCTCATATAAAAATACATAATATTGTGTTGTAAATATTATTTGTTTACGTTTTAAAATTTCGCAAAGTATTTGGTTTCCTAAACCCGTGCCGTACGTTCATGCTGGTGAAAGCCGTTTTTGAATATCTGTTGTTGTTCCAGAGATATTTGAGGTGGCAGCATTAGGTGAGCCCCCCTTATATATACTGTTACAGTTGTTTCAGGGGAGAGAGTCATGTTACGTTTTCAAAAGTGACCCCCATTAGCTGTCAGACAACGTTGACGCTGCTGAATTCTTCGCCGAACTACGGCTGTCAACGCCTCGTTGGTTTCCCATAGCTCGTTCAGTGTACCTGGCCTCTATTGTTAAACTTCATTTTTCAAGCCCCCCCCCCCCCCCCCCACGGGCAGAAGCCAAGAGGTGAAAGTTCTGGGAACTATGGTGGATACTCAAAGGCTCCTCTTCAAGCTATCCATCGTCAAGGTAGATATCCATCCAATTTAGCTCTGACATCTCTGTGGAAGTGCTTAGGAGTTCCATCTTGAAACAGGTAAACTCTTTCATTTCCAAACTCTTCTCGTATGACAGGTGAAATAGATGTTTGCAGCTTATGAAGGTACACCTCACCAATAGCGGGACGTTCGGAGATGAACGGGCCAATTAATACGCTCAATGACAGACCGCTCCATACAATAACATCTGATAGATTAATATGTTTGTCGACATGAACGTGAGGATTTTCAGGAGCCATCACACACAGTTGTTGCTGTTTACTGTACCGTTTAGTTTGAATTGCGCCTCGTCACACCAGTAACCCGTGGCCCAGGAGAAAGAGGCCGCGGCGCGTGTGTCACGAAGGTAGGCCTGAGCTCGTTCGCTCGCTGAGCTCAGCAGACAAATTGCGTTCCTAAACCTGTTAACTCGCAGCTGGGTGTGTACGTACTAGTGAGAATTGCATCTTCTACAAGAATCTGCTATTATGAAGTCTTACTGATAACTATTCGTACAACAAAATTTAAGATCAATGCGCGACGTTAATAGTTTAACGGCTTGTTTGTCGCATTTAGTCTGTTCTGCATAACTATCCTCATTTAATAAAAGATTTGGTGCCTTATGCAGCTGATAATCATTTTGACATGATTCTAATTTTATTGTACCCCAGTACACCCTTAACAAATAATTAGTAGGCCCATGCACTTTCTATCATGGTAGGACTAATAACAGTGATATTCCATAATAATTGATTCCAGACGAAGATACAATTCTCGTTTGTACATACGCACCTAGTTATGAGTTAACAGTTGTAGAAAAGCAATTTTACTGCTGCGTTGAGCGAGCAAGATCGGCCTACCTTCGTGACGTACGCGCCGTGGCCTGTCCTTCTCGTAGGCCTCGAGATAACCATCCATGTAAACCGTTCATTCTCGCAAAATATTCCTTCAAACCACTCACAGTACTCCGTCCTTGGATCCGGGTCGTACCCTTTCATAGCGTGCAGCGGTCCTGAGATGTACGCTTCCCACTTTACATCCATCGGAATTCATCTTAAGTTTGATTGGCTTACTCCACTTTTACGTGCACTCTTTTCACAGACTTTTAAGGTTACCTAGTAGAATGTTGCAAAAGAGCAGCACCGGAAGCTGGACTTGTTGATGTGTTTTGTCGGCTTTTTTCTTATGCACATCCGAAACTGAACCTTCGGCTTCAAATTTCTTCAGAATTCAATAAATCGATGTACTTGTTGGAGACTGAGTTCCGTACACGTTACGTCAATGATGTAGAACCTCCAACATGTTTTCCCACTTCCAGTACCGCTTCGATACCGTCTTGGGTTGCTCAGATGACACTCTTCATTCATTCATTGCTGCACTGTCATCGGCTGGAAAACGCGCGCCAAGATCTTTTGAGAAAACAATGGACTGCAACGACATGTCTACGGTTTCCTGGGTCCCTCTGTGTACGTATAGCTGGACGGATGCTGTCTGCTCAGATTGAAAACAAAAAATAAGAAAATCACAAATGTCATCTTATATTAACAAACTCTAACCAAGGACTATTTCGAAAACAAAATAGAGACCTGAACAACTACCGACCCAAAGCACATATGGCTAGCACAAGAGATCACAACAACATTCTGTGGCTACATTGCCAACACATTGATGTCCACAGCGCTTATCAGTCAGCGCCCTCGCACCAACACAGTCATGTCCGGTCCCTGCCCACCGGCACGCTAGTTGCTGTCCAGTGAACCAGCCGAGGACTGTTCACGGATGGCGCTTATCCGTCCACCTCGGCCAAGTCGATGACAACGGCGCCTTTTATTTCTTCCAGTGGCCTCGCTCGATAGGACCGCCGGAGAATTCAAGTTGAATATAACGGCACAAAGTTGTTGCCAGTTTAGAGACATCTCGAGACTAATGAAAACCCGTGTACTTATACATCGGCGTTAAAATGTGAAGCTAAATCTAGAAATTAGAACGCATAATGCGAAATTGTAAATATGTGATAGAGATGATAATCCTAAACTGGCACTCAATAGCGTAACCAAAAGATAAAAGTCTGGTGAATTGCAAATGTCGCTGATATTAGCAATTCACCAGCGATTATTAAAAGATATCTACGTTTACATTCATACCCTGCAAACCACTGAAAGGTGCATGGCAGATGGCACGTCCTATTGTTGCAGTTATTAGGGCTTCCTCCCATTTCGTTCCTGTGGGGGGCGCGAGAACAATGGTTGTCTGAATGCCTCTTTGCGTGCAGTAATTATTCTAATCTTGTCCTCACAATCCCTATCTGAGCAATACGTAGGGGATTGTATTATATTTCTAGAGTCATCCTTTAAGCCTGGTTCTCGAAACTTTGTTAGTAGACTTCCTAGTTACAGCTTACCTCATCTTCAAGAGTCTGCTACTTCAATTTCTTCAGTATCACTGTAACAGCCTCCCATGGCTTAAACAAACCTGCGACCATTCATACTGCCCTTCTCTGTGTTACGTTCAATATGCCCTGTTAGTCCTGTTTCGTATGGGTCCCACACACCTTACGAGTATTGTATAATGAGTCGCATGATCAATTCATAAGTTGTAGACTAATTGCACTCACCCAATACTCTACCAAGAAACCTACTTTACCAAAACTGAGCTTATGTGACCGTTCCACTTCATATCCCTACAACGCACCACACCGAGGTATTTATATGAGTTGGCTGATTCCAGCTGTGACTCATTAATATGACAGTGATATGATACTACGGTTCTTCGTTTTGCGAAGTGTACAATTTGACACTTCTGAACGCTTAAAGCCAGTTGCCAGTCTTTTCACCACTTTCAAATCTTATCACGATCTTGCTGAATATTTGAGTAGCCTCTTTCAGGCAGTACTTAATTAATAACTAAGTCGCCTGCAAAAGGTGTTCATTATTTTGTAGATAACTACATCATCCCGCAAAATGTCTGAGGTTAGTACAGTATTAATAATGTCCGCAAGCAATTTACAACATGAATAGCAAGGGTTCCAACACACTTCTCTAGAATATATTTTGTTACTTCACACACTGAATATTTTCGGAAAACCTCTTCCACATAATAATTCCACTTAGAATCACTATGCTAGGCACGCATTCAAAAACCTTTGCATCACACCGGTCCAGACCTCCTGAAGACAGCCTTACACAGTGGACAGTATATCACAGACACATTGCCTTTGACTGGTCAGAGATGTCACTAAACCCGCCCAACGATGTGAACAACCATGCATGAGCAGTTCCTATTAGATCGGGGGGGGGGGGGGGGGGGGGCGAAAGCCAACCAGCTCAAGTCATTCCATCAGGAAGGAGGTACACACCTCGTGTTGTCTGTAGTTCAGCCTTGCCTATACGGTCAATACCGCGGTTCGATCGCGTCCGCATTGTTACTTTGTGCCAAGAAAGGCTCTCAAGAAGGGAAGTGTACAGGCGTCTCAGAGTGAAAGAAAGCGATGTTGTTCGGACATGGAGGAGATACAGAGAGACAGGAACTGTCTATGATATGCTTCGTTCATGCCGCCCAAGGGCTACTACTGCAGTGGATCACCGCTGCCTACGGATTATCGCTTGGAGGAAACCTGACAGCAACGACACCATGTTAAATAATGCTTTCCGTGCAGCTACAGGACGTCGGGTTACGACTCAAACTGTGCGCAATAGGCTGCATGATGCGCTATTTCACTGCAGACGTTCATGGCGAGGTCCATCTTTGCAACCACGACACCACACACGGCGGTACAGATGGGCCCAACAACAAGCCGAATGGACCACTAAGGATTTGCATCACATTCTCATCACCGATGAGCGTCACATATGCCGTCAACCAGACAACCGTCGGAGACATGTTTGGAGTCAACGTGGTCAGGATGAACGCCTTTAGACACACAGTCCAGAAAGTCCAGCAAGGTGGAGATTCCCTGCTGTTTTGGCGTGGCATTATGTGAGACCGATGTACGCCGCTGGTGGTCATGGAAGGCGCTGTAACGGCTTTACAGTACGTGAATTCCATCCTCCGACCGATAGTGCAACCATATCAGCAGCATATTGAGGAGGCATTCGTCTTCATGGACGAAAATTCGCACCCCCATCGCGCACATCTTGTGAATGACTTCGTTCAGGATAACGACATCGCTCGACTAAAGTGGCCAGCATGTTCTCCAGACGTCAACACTATCGAACATGCCTGGGATGGATTGAAAAGGGCTGTTTATCGGCGAAGTGACCCATCAACCACTCTGTGAGGTTACGCCGAATCGCCTTTAAGGAGCCGTACAATCTGGACCAACAGTGCACTACGAAGTGCATCAATCCAAGAGGACGTGCTACTGGGTATTAGAGGCAATCTGGACCACCATCTCTGAAGATCTCGGTGTATGGTGGTACAACATTGCAATGTGTGGTTTTCATGAGCAATATAAAGGGTGGGAATGATGTTCATGTTGATTTCTATTCCAATTTTCTGTACAGGTTCCGGAACTTTCGGAAACGAGGTGATGCAAAACGGTTTTTGGTGTGTGTATCTGTATTACTGTATGCAGATATAAAACTTGTGGGCAAACTTATGAATGTGTTTTTCGAGACAAACTCTTTCGAGACTAATCCCAAACATTCATTAACAGGTCTAAAAAATAGAGCGACTGATATCTCATACAAGAATAAAGGTGTGAAAGCAGGGAAAAATGACACAAAACTTACTGATGCTGAAAAAAGGTGGAAAACGTCAGCACTATGAAAAAAAGGTGCAACGAAATGGCAGTTTGGAGTGTTTATTTTAACTTGCTTTGTTTGGCAGATTAATTACAACCATTCAGATAGCAAGAAAAATGGTGGAGCCACACGTAAAAGACTCGGGTTAACTGTCTGAGCATTAATGGTAACTTTGATGTTTATTTATTACCTGGAAGCAAACATGTCAACAATTTACGTGATTAATTCGTAAAATAGCAATCCAGTTTTACACTACACACCCCAATATGGATAGCGCGTTGCTAACTTAAAGTTACTGCGACATACAGGGGGCGTTACACTTTATTTTTCCCATCATTCACGGTGCCTTGTTTGACTCATCAATAGTGTAGAATTTGCCAGGTGGTTATGTTTGTAATTACAGTACGGCTACTCACGGAGGTCCTACGCTGGCTGTATCTACAGTATGTCACTGAAACTTGGTTTATAGAGACCGTGCACAGTGGGCGGCGCTGTTTCATGCGAACGGTAGCAATGAAGTGCTATACTGAGAAAGCACGGGTGAGCTTGGTATGGCGTCTGTAAGAGGAAGACATTCTATCCCGTAGGAAGATATTGACGAAGTACTAGTTTTCGAGTAGTATTGCGAGAATTGAAAGTTTTGCTTTCGATATTACATTAGTGCCTGTACACGATGCAGACGGTGCAGCAACTGAGTCCTCATAATCCGCAGCCCATTGTGTAACTGGCAGTTAATGGTGAAATCAACATTATGTAGCTCTCACTTGTTTGACCTTTTCTGCCCAAGTCCCGTTCCTAGTCCATTACACATGGAAACGTTTATGTCTTTCTTCCTTTCACAGAACCAGATTTGCACTTGGTGGCCTAAATTAGAACTGGGGTTGTAGAAAAATATCCGCTACCAGTCACAATAAAAGGTTGTTTATTCGTCACTCGACCGGTTTCGGGCTTGCGCCCATCTTCAGGTACTTATACATTAGTTTACATGTTTGTACTGTTGGAGATCACTGTATAAATACAACAAATTATTTGCTGGTGACTACACAAATACAAGTGGGACAATTGTAAGTGGTAAGGCAGCATTTGACGAAAATATATCTGTACTTACAAAAAGATGAAGCACCATTATTACAGTTATGCTGTGATGATAGTTTTGCCACTTAGTTAAACACTTATGGTCATTTTCACGTCCATATATCAGGTAGAGCTCCACATTACACTATTATGATGTGCACTACACTATGTTTACATACAAACATGCGGGCTGTGCTCAAAGAACTTCGATGTAGCAGATGTAAAGATGTTGCTTACACAGAAACTCATAGGTTCTGGTCAAAGAACTTAGCCACAGGAAGTGCAAAGGTGTTGCATATACATAAATTTAAAAAAGCTATTATAGACTGCGACATTTCTCGACACACATTATGAAATTTTTTGGTTCACGGAAAACTTAGATCTAGGAGGTACAATGTTGTTATATATATGAAATTATTAAAAGCTATTACAAATTAAAAAATTATTAAAAAATGTCAGCTACAACTGTTTTGAGTCACACTGTTGTCAGGGAACTTAGATCTAGGAGGTACAATAATGTTACGTATATGAATTTTTTTTTAGTGCTATTACACATTATAGTATCCCAGTTACAGCTTGTGTTTACAATATGACTATTACAACTTATGATTATGACCCTTGGACTGTTGTATGACTACTACATTAAATTTCATAGAATATTACTTTGTTATTATATCAGAGGATAATTATTTTCTGTTTTTTAATATTTCATGAAATATGTGAAGATAGGATTTGTTTTCAAGTTCCACTTGTTTGTTCAGAACAAGGTCTGGTGAGTTAGAGCTGTGGATATAAATTTCTAGTTCTTCAAGCAGATTCATTTTCTTTCCTTTGTTCACAGTGTGTAGTATTTGTAGGTTTTCTGTAATGGCTATGGCTGAGTGACCATGGTCTCTTAGGTGCATTGCAAAGGTGGATTTATCAAAATTATTTAGCTGGAAGGCATCCATATGCTCATGGTATCTTATAGTGAAATTCTTTCCAGTTTGGCCTATGTAGAACTGTGGGCAATTGTCACATAAAAATTCGTAAATACCTGATTTGTGGTTGCATTGGTTGTTTGTTTTACTGTTGTGGATGATGTGCTGTTGTAGTTTGTTGTTAGTGCTGAAAGAAATTTGAATAGCAGTTTTCCGGAAGAGGTTGGCTATTTGGTATGAAATTTTACCTATAAATGGTATGCAGGTGAATGTGTTTTTTCCTTCTTGTGAATCTGATTTAGTAGGTGTGGATTGTTTCTTTTGGATTTTGTTGTTAAGTTTATCAATTACATCTGGGTTGTATCCATTTCTCCGTGCAATTTCTTTTATAATGTTAATTTCTTTTTGTTCATCATGGAGGCTGAGTGGCATTTTATGTATATGACTAAGTATGGATCTGAAGAATGCCATTTTTTGATGTTCTGGATGACATGAGGCGTTGTTAATGAGAACATCACTAATGGTAGGTTTTCTGTAAATCTGGAAAGTATGTTTGTTGTTTACATTAGATATAGTGTGGTGTCACCGCTAGACACCACACTTGCTAGGTGGTAACTTAAATCGGCCGCGGTCCTGTAGTACATGTCGGACCCGCGTGTCGCCACTGTGTATTCGCAAACGTAGCGCCACCACATGGCAGGTCACAAGACACGGACATGACCTCGCCCCAGTTGTACGGACGACATAGCTTGCGACAAGACCTACCAAGTATTCCTCTCATTTGCCGAGAGACAGATTAAATAGCCTTCAGCTAGTCCATCGCTACTACCTAGCAAGGCGCCATGTGTATCATTGCTAATTGCTTACTACTATGCAAGAGATGTATTTCAACAAGAACAAGACTACATTAAAGTTAAGTATATTAAAATCTCTCTTCTTTTCTTTATAGTTTTCATCCAGTCTCCTGTTTCAGAATTTACGCCCGTCTGCGTTAGTTTCGCGTGCACCTAGCCACTCATTGTGTCGAGACCTTAGGGAATCGACACAACATATAGTAAGGTCAAGAAAATTGAAGCCTTCATCTACTTGATGTTCTACAGTGAATTTGATGTTGTTGGCAAGTTTCTCAATCTCCTCAGTTGTACCATTGTACAAGATAATAGTATCATCCATATACCTTTTGTAGTATATTATTTTATTTTTAAGTGAACTACCTGATCTGAAAAATTATTTTCTATGTGGTTAATGTAAATATCTGCAAGTATTCCTGCCAAACTACTGCCCATTGCAAGACCATCTTCCTGTTTATAAATTTTGTTATTAAAAATAAAATAATTGTGTGATAGGACTAGTTCTAGCAAGTCAGTGAGTTCACATATCTCAGCCTTGGATAGCTTCTTGTATTTTAATAGGTTGTTTCTAATTATCTGAATAGTGTCATGTACAGGAATGTTGGTGTAAAGGTTTACTATGTCCATTGAAGCAAATTTGCCACCCTCTGGTATTGGTAAGTCTTTGATGTGGTCAATACGTTCATAGCTATTCTTAACAGAAAAATTGTTTTCATAGGTATAAAAGTTACTAAGAATGTCTTTAAGTTTCTTGCTGATAAAATATGCTGGACTGTTTCTTGAGTTGGCTATCGGCCGTATAGGGCAACTTTCCTTATGAATCTTTGGTTGCAAACGTAGTTTAGGTGCAGATGGGTTCATGACAAGGCATTTTAGAATATCAGAGTCAGACAAAAGAAGTCAGAAGATTTCAGTAGTTTCTTAAGCTGGGCCTGAAATTTGGGTGTGGGGTCATTGTGTATTTCATGTATGTTATTATTCTGGAAAAATTCTAGAGTTTTGTTGATGTATTCAGATTCATACACAACAACCGCTGAGTTCCCTTTATCAGATTTGACTACCAGAGCTTTGTTTTCAGATAGTTTTCTATTAATATTTCTGAGCATTTTGAAGCCACAGTTATTTGATTTTTGATTTTGTAAGTTTTTCTGTATAATATTCTTAACTTGCAGCCCAATACTAATCTTTTCATTATTATTTATTTTAGCTGAGTCACATGCCATTTTAGAGCAGACAATTAATTCTTTGATATTGTTGTCAGTGAGAAAAGGTGGTATGTTATATTTGAGACCCTTCTCAAGAAATTCAGTTTCATTTTTGTAGAATGAGATGGTGGCTGAATTACTCACCCTATTATAAAAACTTTGTTCTGATGTGGAAGGAGATTGTAGTTGTTGCCGTTTGTTAGGGTTAAGAGCAAGTAATTTCTGATTATGTCTAGTTGACAGTATTCGTTGTTCTTTGCGCACTTGGTCATTAATTTTATCTAAAATACACAAAAATTGCATTTGAGTCAAGGAGTTGCTTAGTGCCAAGTGGAGTTTGAGCATTTGTTTGTTAATTGCATGTTTACGCTTGTATAATGATTGGATTTCAGTTTTTAACCAAACAGTTTCACATTTTGACTTTGCTATTTTGGCTGACTTAGTGTGGCTCCTAACATTAATTTTAATGTAGTTCGGAGTTACTTTAGACAAAAGGCACTTTTTGTTGAATTTGATTGCTTGAATGGTCTTCATCATCTTGATTTTACATATTTTGAATGCATCCACTATGGATAAAATTCATTTAAATTAGAACAATTTTTTTCCGCAAAACTATCAGTTCTGTTGACCATGGGATAGACAATTCTCGTGATACTGAACGAGTACTATAACCTCGTCAACATCTTTCACCAGGATAGGATGCTTTCCTCTTCCAGATGCCATACCAAGCTACCAAGCTCACCAGTGTTCGCGAATTTCCTCATCATCTTCTGTTAAAAACTTAATGATATTGGGCCTCTCTTTGTCCGCAGCTCGTGGTGGTGCGGTAGCGTTCTAGCTTCCCGCGCCCGGGTTCACGGGTTCGATTCCCGGCAGGGTCAGGGATTTTTTCTGCCTCGTGATGACTGGGTGTTGTGTGATGTCCTTAGGTTAGTTAGGCTTAAGTAGTTCTAAGTTCTAGGGGACTGATGACCGTAGATGTTAAGTCCCATAGTGCTCAGAGCCATTAGCCAATGGGCCTCTCCTCAGCTCCTCAGAAATTTCAGTAAGCGATACTCGCTCAGTACAGTACTTACTTGCTACCATTCACACGAAACAGTATCGCTCACGGTGCACAGTCTCTGTCCTCGACAGCCATAGAATTCATTTGCGTTTTTCTTATCTCTCTCTCTCTCTCTTTTTTTTTTTTTTCTCTTGTGCCAACCTCTTCATCTCAGCGTAGCATTTGCAACCGAAATCCTCAATTACTTCCTGGATGTATGCCAATCTCTGTCTTCCTCTACAGTTTTAGCTCTCTACAGCTCCCTCTAGTAACATGGAAGTCATTCCCTGATTTATCAACGGAGGCCATATCATCCTGTCCCCTGTCCCTTCTCCCTGCCAATGTTTTCCACATTTCGCTGACAATGTTTTCCACATGTTACCTACCTTTCCGATTCTGCGCAAAACCTACTCATTCCTTAACGTATCAGTCCATCTAATTTTCAACACTCGTCTGTAGCACCACATCTCAAATGCTTCGATTCTCTTGTGTTCCGGTTTTCCCACAGTCCATGTTTCACTAGTAATGCTGTACTCAAGACGTGCATTCTCAGAAATTTGTTCCTCAAATTAAGGTCGATAATTGACAGTGGTAGACTTCTCTTTCCCAGGAATGCCCTTTTTTCCATTGCTAGTCTGCTTTTGATTTCTTCCTTGTTCCGTCCTTCATTGGTTATTTTAAACTTCATCTACTTCGTGACCATCAATCCTGATGTTAATTTTCTCGCTGTTCTCACTTCTAATACTTCTCATTACCTTCGTCATTCTTCGGTTTACTCTCAATCCGTACTCTGTACTCCTTTGACTGTTCATTCCGTTTAACAGATCATGTAATTCTTCTTCACTTTCACTGAGAATGTCATCACCGAATCGTATCATTGGTATCCCTTCACCTTGAATTTTAATTCTACTCCTGAACCTTTTTTCTATTTCCATCATAGCTTCCTCGATGTACAGATTGAACCGTAGGGACGAAAGGCTACATCCTTGTCTTATGCCCTTTTTATTATGAGCACATCGTTCTTAGCCGTCCACTCTTATTATTCCCACATCGCTCTTGTGCATATTGCATATGACCCGTCTCTCCCTATAGCCTACACCTTTTTTTTTCAGAATTTCGAACATCTTGCACTATTTTACATTGTCGAACGCTTTTTACTGGTCCACAAATGTTATGAACTTGTCTTGATTTTTCTTTAATCTTGCTTCCATTATTAACCTGAACATCAGAATTGCCTCTCTCATGCCTTCACCTTTCCTAAAGCCAAACTGATGGTCATCTAGCGCATCCTTAATTTTCTGTTCCATTCTTCTGTGTAGTATTCTTGTAAGCAACTTGGATAAATGAGCTGTTAATCTGATTGTGCAATAATTCTCGCAGTTGTGAGCTCTTGCCGTCTTCGGAATTGTGTGGACGATGCTTTTCCGAAAGTCAGATGGTATGTCGCCACACTCACACATTGTACACACTAACTTGAATAGTCGTTTTGTTGCCACTTACAATGATTTTAGAAATTCTGATGGAATGTTATCGATCCCTTTTGCCTTATTTGATCTATAGTCCTCCAATGCTCTTTTAAATTCTGAGTCTAATACTGGATTCCCTATCACTTCTAAATCAACTCCTGTTTCTTTTTCTATCACATCAGACAAATCCCCCCATCATAGAGGCTTTCAATGTATTCTTCCCACCTATCCGCTCTCTCCTCTGCATTTAACAGTGGAATTCCCGTTGCACTCTTAATGTTATCACCCTTGCTTTTAATGTCACCGAAGGTTGTTTTGACTTTCCTGTATGCTGAGCCTGTCCTTCCGAAAAATCATTTCTTTTTCGATGTCTTCACATTTTTCCTGCAGCCATTTCACCTTAGCTTCCCTGTACTTCCCATTTATTTCATTCCTTAGCGACTTGTATTTCTCTATTCCAGAGCCTCCCGGAACATTTTTGTACCTCCTCCTTCCATCGATCAATTGAAGTATTTCTTCTTTTACCCATTATTTCTTCACAGTTATCTTCTTTGTACCTGCGTTTTCCTTCCCAACGTCTGTTATCGCCCTTTTTAGAGACGTCCATTCCTCTTCGACTATATTGCCTACTGAGCTATTCGTTATTGCTGTATCTATAGCCTTAGAGAAGTTCAAGTGTATCTCGTCATTCTTTAGTACTTCCATATCCCACTTCTATGCGTACTGATTCTACATGACTAATGTTTTAAACATCAGCCTACTCTTCATCACTACCGTATTGTGATCTGAGTCTATATCTGCTCCTGGGTAGGCCTTACAATCCAGTATCTAATTTCGGAATTTCTGTCTGACCATGATGTAATCGAACTGAAATCTTCCCGTACCACCCGGCATTTTCCAAGTATACCTCCTTCTCTTATGATTCTTGAACAGAGTATTCGCTATTACTAGCTGAAACGTGTTACAGAACTCATCTAGTCTTTTTCCTCTCTCATTCCTTGTTCGAAGCCCATATTCTACTGTAATCTGGCCTTCTACTCCTTCCCCTACAACTGCATTCCAGTCTTCCATGACTATTAGATCTTCATCCCCCTTTAAATACTGTATTACCCTTTCAATAACCTCATACAATTTCTCTATCTCGTCATATTCAGCTTGCTCAGTCGGCATGTAGACCTGACCTATCGTTGTCGGTGTTGGTTTGCTGTCGATTCTGATACGAACAACCCTGTCACTGAACTATTCATACTTTCTGACCTACCTTCCTATTCATAACGAATCCTACTCCCGTTATACAATTTTCTGCTACTGTTGATATTACCCTACACTCATCTGACCAGAAATCCTTCTTTCCACTTCACTTCACAGACCCCTACTATATCTAGATTGAGCCTTTGCATTTCCCTTTTCAAATTTTCTAGTTATCCTACCACGTTCAAGCTTCGGACATTCCACGCCCCGACTCGTAGAACGTTATCCTTTCGTCGAGTGTTCAATCTTTTTCTCATGGTAACCTTCACCTTGGCAGTCCCCTCCCAGTGATCAGAATGGGGGACTATTCCAGAATCTTTTGCCAATGGAGAGATAATCATGACACTTCTACAATTAACCAGTAGGTTATACAAAGATGTAGTGCTAAGCGATAACTATAAAACGAAAAATCATGGGCTCATATCTGTGTACTGAGTGTATTGAAATGACCGCGCGAAAAATTATTCACAGTGACGTTCCTTAATTTAAGTAGCAAGTCAAGGAAAATCATTAATTAACGAGTTGCAGGTTTTTGGTGAATCATAATTTTTGAAAAGACAAGTCACTAGTGGCATGCAGAAGTAAAACATAGTGCAGCATTAAAATCTATCCTGTTCGCTGATATAAGTTTCAAATGCTCACGGAAATAAAGTCTGGAATAGCTGTTGAAGATGGCCGATATTTTTGGCTGCAGTCTACGAGCCATTTCCAAGGCACAAATTGAAACAACATAGCCTTTGAAACTTCCTGTCAGATTAAAACTGTGTGCCCGACCGAGACCCGAACTCGGGACCTTTGCCTTCCGAGTTCGGGTCTCGGTCGGGCACACAGTTTTAATCTGCCAGGAAGTTTCATATCAGCGCACACTCCGCTGCAGAGTGAAAATCTCATTCTGGAAACATCCCCCAGGCTGTGGCTAAGCCATGTCTCCGCAATATCCTTTCTTTCAGGAGTGCTAGTTCTGCATGGTTCGCAGGAGAGCTTCTGTAAAGTTTGGAAGGTAGGAGACGAGGTACTGGCAGAAGTAAAGCTGTGGGTTGGAAGGTAGGAGACGAGGTACTGGCAGAAGTAAAGCTGTGGGTACGGGCGTGAGTCGTGCTTCGGTGGCTCAGTTGGTAGAGCACTTGCCCGCGAAAGGCAAAGGTCCCGAGTTCGGGTCTCGGTCGGGCACACAGTTTTAATCTGCCAGGAAGTTTCATATCAGCGCACACTCCGCTGCAGAGTGAAAATCTCATTCTGGAAACACAGCCTTTGTTGCGACATTTAAAAAATAAGATGGGTAGCAGGAGAGAGCGTGTACTTTGTATGAATATAGTGGGAGCACTTCGAGTGTCATAGATGTCAGTTTTTATTGTGCTTAATTTTGGGGATCGAGTAACTGAATATATGGAACTCAAATACTCCAGCCTATGGGCATATATTTCACCTTCATCACGTAGCCTTGCTGTAGTGTGAGCCTATAAAACTCTTAATTATATCCACTGCAGTATTCAGTTATGTACGAGGGTTGAGAAGAGTGATTGCTTTCCATCGTGTTGACATTTTAGAATGGAGAAAAAACGATGACAGGTTGGAACATGGCGTGTCTAGGAAGTAGATTTATAACTTTATGCTAACAGTTGCCACAATCCTGCGCTACATCATGACTTCATTAGCCTGAAAGTCTACCTACTAAGGTGGACTCTTCCACCAGAGGGCGACAGAGTCGACAAGATTTCATTGGAATTTTGAAATATGAAGGCATCAGAAGTGCGGATAGTTCATGCTAAACCGAAACGATCATTCTACAAATGGAATGCTATCAAGACAGGTAATAAAAAACCTGTATTACATATTTACTTACCATTTGAAGACCTTATAGACTGAAAGACTCGATCAAAGAGTTGTTTACTTTCATCTTTAACCTACTAGCATCGTAGATGAATTGGTAAAATCAGGCAGTACGTCGACCTCTTTCCAAATACTTAGCGGAATAGGAGGACTCGTTGTAGGTATTCATTCCGAAGTCCCAATAAATGCATCAGGGACGGTGAAACCTCTTTTCAGTTAAGGAATATGCGAGGAGGAGAAAATTGGATGACAACATTTGAAATATCGCTGCCAATATATCTATTTATCATGCGTATTGCAAGTTTGCTGAGGTATTCAGCACAGAAGAATAAATGATTTATTCACAGCAAATAAATTTCTTGGCGCTAAAATCCTTTCTTTTATCTCACGGTGATATACGTGCTCACGCGCCGTATTTGACAGCCTGTCATTTCTTTCTCCTCGTGAGAAAAGGAAGGGCGAGGGGACTTCCGGTTCGATATCGGGTATCACAGCTGTGGGCATTAGACTCTGCGAACGGAATACACAAGGAAGTGTGGTACAGAAACGCACAATATGAGACGGATCTGGTTAATCACAACACACAAAAGAGTTAGGCAATAATCGAAACTAATGCGGCTAGCTTTAGAAGTGGATTCAAGTTATTGACACACTTCAGAAGCAAAAAAAGACTACGTAAGTCGTACTCTGCCGCTTCATTAAACAAGGTGAAATTCAGTAATGTCTGTCGGAATTTGTATTTATTGCTCTGAAACAAACATGTCTTGGAGTACTTCATTCTTAGACAATGACCGTAGAGTAGATTTTAGATTAGATTAGTTTTTCGTTCCATAGATCCGTGCTGAGGAGATCCTCGTGGATGTGGAACATGTCAATTTTATTTTTTTTTAAGCTGAAATAACAATACTAATAGTATGAGTATATAGAACACATCATTTGTTTCTATTAAAAAATTCTTCAATGGAGTAGAAGGAGTTGGCCACTAGTAAGTCTTTCAGGCTCCATTAAAACTGTTCTTTATTTGTAACTAAATTTTTTATGTTTGCTGGCAAGTTATTGAAGATGAGTGTTCCTCAGTAGTGGACCACTTTTTGAACTAAAGTAAGCGCTTTTAAGTCCTTGTGCAGATCATTTTGGTTCCTGGTATTGTATGCATGAACTGAGCTGTTCGTTGGAAAAAGAGATATATTATTTAGGACACATTTCATTAAGGAGTAAATATACTGAGAGGCAGTAGTTAGTATACCCAGTTCTTTGGAGAGGTTTCTTTTTCTGTTTGACACTCATAAAGTGTCCTTCATTCTGTCCAAGCCATTGACCATTACATACTTTCACGCCTAATTTTCCATTATTTATTGAACGGGGCTGAAAAATTAACTGTTTTCTTAGACTGTCCCGTGGAAACTGCAAAACATATGCAAAATTTGGCGGGATATAGTGGGGAAAGAAAGTATTCTAGTATTAATGTATGAGGAACTCACAGTATATAGTTTACTAATGAATATACGACCGTAAGAAAGAAATGTGTTTGCAGATTTGTCCTGTAAAATAAGTAATCAATGATACTTCCAGTATTAAGTCAAATGAACTTGCACCTTATATTCGGTTTGTACAATGCTGCTATTTTCTGAGTAAATCGAAGGCTTATACTGCAGTAATAGTGAAAACGGTAGCAAGAGGGGAGCTGGGAGTTTTAAGGTGCCAGGCCACAAGAAAACAACATATTACCCAAATGACATAAATTGGTTTTATTTATTAATTTATGTTATCTGCATTCTGATTCTTTTTAAAACATTATTCACAAACTCACATGAATATAGTTGTTTATAACAATCCAAGAAAATCAGCTCGATCTCACTCAGACCGCTTTGTCTGAAAACAGATGCAGTAAAGCGCAGTAGGAAGTAAGGTACTACTAGAACATTTTCACTAACAGATGTTAGAATAATACATCAAGTATCCACGAACACTTAGTTAACGCATCAGTTAACACCTGTAGGGACACCAAAAGGCAATGGGCACCTATAAGAGCAATGTGAAATATCTTTGTGTAACTCAGAGGAAGGTTATATGAGCATTCAGTAATAGACAGTAGTTGCCTCATTAAAGAGCCCAGCCAAACGTAAAATAAGATAGAACGGAAGTCACAGCCAAGAGGGAATAAACCAAGGTACACAGCTTGCTATTGGCTTGCGCTAACTCTGGCTACTTCGGTAAAATAACCTATCAATAAAATTGAAACGAATCGCAAAGTGGCTTAAATTAAAACAGCAAGTAGTGAAACTGAACTGACACTCATCCTAAGTACAAAATAAATTAGACATAATCAGCACATATACTATCAGTTACCAACAGTGCTCAAACCCGACAACATGAACCAGACAACCGGCCCTGAATAACTGTGCCCCATAAAATTTTAGCAATTTTAGCAAAGTTGTATCCGCTAAACTCCTTAAATAAAATCAGATTTATTTAAGACCTAAAACAATACAACGAAGATTTCTTAAAGAAACCAACAGCGCAGCGGATGGCATTGAATAACTATTCATAAATTTACGCACTAAAGTTCTCACCAAATAAATTCAACATGTGCCTATTAGCCGGCCGAAGTGGCCGCGCGGTTCTGGCGCTGCAGTCTGGAGCCGCGAGACCGCTACGGTCGCAGGTTCGAATCCTGCCTCGGGCATGGATGTGTGTGATGTCCTTAGGTTAGTTAGGTTTAACTAGTTCTAGGGGACTAATGACCTCAGCAGTTGAGTCCCATAGTGCTCAGAGCCATTTGAACCATTTTTGTGCCTATTACTATGGCTCACTAATTGCACTTCGCCCATGAATTCTGTAGACACATAAAGCAGACAAAGTTCCAAGGCAGTCATCCATTAAACTCGGGTGACATGCTTTTTTGATGGGTAGGATTGTAGAATAGAAAATAACACATCCACCCGGAGTCATTTTCAACTTCGCAGCCGGCCGCTGTGACCGACCAGTTCTAGGCGCTTCAGTCCGGAACGGCGCTGCTGCAGCGGTCACAGGTTCGAATCCTGCCTCGAGCATGGATGTGTGTGGTGTCCTTAGATTATTTCGGTTTAAGTAGTTCTAAGTCTTAGGGGACTGATGACCTCAGACATCCTAAGTTCCATAGTGCTTAGAGCCATTTGAACAATTTTAAACCTCGCAAATACTCTGCATAGGAGTTTCTGTAGTGGTACCCCTGTAGGGGATAGTGCTTGTGTTGCGATGCCATATGTGGTGGGGAACCAGTGGAAACGCTGTTGATATTTTAACGATATAACTTTATTATTTCTTAAATTATACATGAGGCAGGCGTTCCTCTCCTTGGGAGCTGTGGACGGTGCATCTGACGTTGGCTGTTTCGACGGGGCTGCGTCAGGACTCCGGCGATGTAGAGAGCCTGTATACAGAGAGAGTGGCCATAGGTGAAGTTTCCCGTGATTGGTTGATTACTTTTGGCGCCATTTTTCTGCCAAACGTCTCTCGCGCTTCCTATTTTCGCCGTGCTTTTGAGTTGAATTGAAGTTCAGAGGACTTTTGGAAACGATTAAAAGGTATTTGAATAATTGAGAGACTTGTTATGCGTTGTGCATGCATGTTCGATTTAGTTGTATACCGTTTTTAGTACGTAATTAGCGTTTGCGATCTGACAGTCCTTGCTAGAAACGGAAAGTTCCTGTAACTGTTGTGCCATGCTTGTTCGACTTCATAGCGTCAAACTTTATTTCGTTCCGAATCAGAACACTAGGCATTATTTTGGTTTCAGTATTATTGCCTGACTGTTGACGCAGTCAAGTTGTAATCACGTTTCCCGCAGTTGTCGTGGTTGCTGAAACACTATTCGTAGTAAATAATTGTAGATACTCTTGAAGACAGTTTTTAATAGGCCTATTTACTGTGGGGTAGAAGGGATACGGTAATTTTTTTTGTTATATTTGGTCGTTATTACTGTAGCCTACATTTAACATTACCTGATTTTTGTAATCTTTTTCGTTTGTTATCTACGAGAAATTCGTAAGCAGTTGTTTACTTGGACATGCAAAAAGTTTGAAGACATGACAAGAAGTACTAATACGTCTCACACTTTTTGCATATCACAAGTAAACAACTGCTTACGAGTTTCATCCATCTGACGTAATACAGGTACGTTAAATCATTAGCGTTATGCACTTCCGATACAAAACAAATGGTATACACTATTTTCTTTTATTTACGTTACTTTCATTGCAATATGTCTAGTAAAAGAACTTTAAAGGAGATAAATGCAAGTAACGAATAATTTTTACAGCCACTGTATTTTTTCCTGTGTTGTATGTAGTAGGCTACTATGAGTATGTTATAGATGTAAAGAAAGTCATTTAGCGAATGATTTCGCCATATTGTCTTGTGCTTTTGATTCGTTGAGTATGTACTCCACTACTCCACTACTGGCCATTCAAAAGTCCCGCCCGCAGTTTGGCAGAAAAATGGCCGCAGTATCGTCCGGTTGGCCACTCTCTCCCTATACAGGCGCTCTGCGGCGATGGCGGCGACAGCGCCGCTTCCGGCAGAGTGACACACTAGGCAGCGGGCCGGCTGCTCTTCTCTCCACGGTGGTGGAGGCGGCTGTGCGTGGGTCTCGACCCGCGCCCCTCATACAGGCGGAGGCGGCGGCTGGCACTGTGACGCCGAATCCTTCCCTAAGCCTCAGCGTCGGTGGCAATAGGTCGAGTCCTGTGAAGGACACAGTGTGGTCTCAAACTGAAGCTTCTGGTGGCGCTGCCCAGTCGTCTTGAGTTCCGGAGGTGCTCCAGCGTCGTGGCGCGACTGCTCAGCGGTTACCAAGTCGCTGAATCGATTGATGTCATGATGTCCCGTCCTGAAATTCAGCTTCATTTATACTCCGTTGCTGCCCATTCCTTTCTCTGAAACATAGTGTCCAGTCAAGTCACCGATAAGAAAGAGATTCGCTCGAATGGCTGACGTTGAACACTGTTACCGCAATACTCCGCGATGGCCGCCACGCTACCTTAAGTCAATTAAACTCAAGATTTACTACTTTCTCCTAAAATACTATAAAATACTAGGTAGTGTTTCTAGCATCTACATGCCACATGACCTAACCACTTGCCCTTGGAAGGTTATTCTACAGTTATCAGTGTAAAACGACTGAGGGAGAACTCGTGGGTGGGGGGGGGGGGGGGGGACAACACTGTCAAGTCGACATGGTGCGAATGTACGTGCCCCTCGAGGGATATGAAGAAGGCTGTTGCTTAGCAACACTGGCAAAGAGATTATAGAACGCTTTCGAATTCATATCGTTCATTTAAAGTAACTGTTGTGAACAGGTAAGCAATGGTGAAAATAATTATAGTGAGTAATATTGACGCATCTACACATGACGCCCCTAAACTTGATTTATCCAAATATCTTGCTTCCTTGCTGAGACCATTGGTTGGTATACGTCCGATTCACATACGGAACGCGGTCGAATTTATCAACAGACTCGCGGCTCTCCAACTAAGTAGTTCGGGCTCTGCTTTGTTTTGGTAGGCTCTTCCCTCAAACTATTTCATGTATAACCAAGAATATTTTGAACAGCGTAACGGCGTCTTGTCTCCCAAGGTGGCTAACTACTTTGTGGAGGATTTTGAGGAAAGAGCACTAGAATCAGCAGTTCTGTAATTGCGGATCATTGTGTCTCTAAAGGACATTCAGAGGAGTACGGCAAAACATAAATGTCGGACACAGAAACATCTTTTTGCGATTACATTGCAAAACAATCCGTTGAAACACGCATAGCGGAAAATCTAGTGAATCGTGATAGCGGATACCAGCTGAATAATGCGTGAAATCCCGTCATCCCCGAGATTTGCTCCAGACGAAGACTCCAAAATACTCCGATGACTGCGGCGATCGGCAACGCCGAAGACCGCTGATCTTTCCAGTTCCACCAGCGAGGACGCTGCAGGTTAGTGTGGTCCTTCTGTCACCGTGACTCTGAAGCATGCGCGGAAATACTCTCAGCGCTCTTTATAAAGCAGAGCAGAGAACGTCTTCGATGGCCCACCAAAAGACGACTGGCATGTGTCCAGTCAAAACATCTTGGAGTGAAGTTTACGACAATCGGCTGGAATCTGAAATCTCTTCGACCATCCAACACCTTGTCGACTACACTCGCTATAGCATCCTTCAACCACTTCCCATAGATTCCCTCCACGGTAGTTCGCGAACAGCCGACCAGCTTCATCGAGATTCTTATTGCCATGCACAGAGCCGTAAAAGAATGCCCTTTTTCAAGGCCAAAAATCTCACTGAATTTGCTCATTTTGTCCCGTAACGCCATTGGAATTATTCTCCATTCTTCTGTGGTCTGTTTTCTCTCTTTTTTTGTTTCGGAGTCATCAGTCTTCTGAATGGTTTCAAGCGGCCCGCTATGAATTCCTCTCCTGTGCCAACCTCTTCAACTGAGAGTAGAGCTTGCAACCTACGTCCTCAATTATTTCCTGGATGTATTCCAATCTCTGTCTTCCTCTTCGCTTTTTGCTCTCTACAACTCCCTCTAGTACCATGGAAGTCATTCCCTCACATCTTAACAAATGCCCTATCGTCCTGTACTTTCTCCTTGTCAGTGTTTTCCATATCTTCCTTACCTCTCCGATTCTGCGCAGGACCTTACCTTATCAGGTAAGAATGCTTCGATTCTATTCTGTTTTGATTTTCCCACAGTCCGTGTTTAACTGCCATGCAATGCTGTGCTCCAAACTTACTTCCTCAGAAATTTCTTCCTCAAATTGTGGCCTACGTTTGAGACTAACAGACCTCCCTCGACCATGAATGCTCTTTTTGCTGGTGCTAGTCTGTTTGTGATGTCCTCCTTGCTGCGTCCGTCATTTGTTATTTTTCTGCCTAGACAGTAGAATTCATTAACTTCATCCACTTCATGACCATCAACCCTCATGTTAAGTTTCTCGCTGTTCTCATTTCTGCTAATTCACATTACTTTCGTCTTTCTTCAATTTACTTACAATCCATATTCTGTACTCATAATATTTTTTATAATCTATTTACACGTCTAGTTTCGTAGGACCAAATTGAGGAGCAAATTTCTAAGCTCATGTAACGTGTCAGTACATCAAATTACAACATAAAAGTAGTAACGGATTAAATAAAATGTTTATGAAGGCCAAAAATTCAAGCCATAAGTTTAAGTAAACGCAGTCAATAATATAACATAAGAATCAGCTTAATTTTTCAAGTAAATCCTTAACAGAATGGAAGGAGTGACCCATGAGAAAAATCTTCAGTTTCGACTTAAAATTACGTGGATTACTGCTAAGATTTTTGAATTCTTGTGGTAGCGTACTGAAAATGGATGCAGCAGAATAGTGCGTACCTTTCTGCGCAATAGTTAAGGATGTGCCATCCAAAGGCAAGTGACACCCAAAATGCAGGTTGGATTTCTGCCAATTATTAACTGACTTAAAGCTGCTAAATCTTAGGAATAAGCTGACACTGTTAACAAGAAACGACAGTAAAGAATATATATATATATATATATATATATATATATATATATATATATATATATATATATATATATATATATATATATATATTGAGAAGCCAGTGTCAAAATACCCAGATTGTTAAACAGGGGTCGCAAAAGGTTCGCGAACTTACACCACATATTGCTCGAAAAGTCCGTTTCTGAGCCGAAAATTTCCTTTTAGAATGGGAAGATTCACCCCAAAATACAGGGTGTTTCAAAATGAACATACCGGTTTTAAGGTGTTGTAGCATTTATTACGTCCAACTTACAATGTAAATAATACACCAAATGAAAGAGCAAAGTTTTGTTTGTGTACCTGTGCGCAATGGGAAGAGTATGGAATGTCAAAGAGTCACTGAAAAACGTGTTAAACGAGTGCGAGCTTTTCTCTTTCATTTGGTGTATTATTTATAACCGTAAGGTGAATGTAATATGTGCTACAAAGTCTTAAAACCCGTATATTCATTTTGAAGAACACCCTTTATAATAACATACGACATAACCGAATGAAAATAAGAAAAGTAGAATAATTTTCGTATCGAACGATCACTTGCTTCAGACACCTTTCGAATACTAAAAACGGCAGCATTAAGTCTTCGAACAAGATACTGAACGTTGGCTTTTCACGACGGTTTACTATCTATCTGAACATCTCGAAATTTGAACTGATCATTTTCACTAATTATGTGCCCATTCCGTGAAATTAAAACATCGAGTTTTGTTAAGTTGTGTTAGAAACCGTAAAAACTGAGTCTTACTGTGATTTAGCGTTAGTTTATTTTCTACAAAACATGAACGTTTGTCATGAATTTCATTATCTGAAATAGAGCCTATTCTGCAAACAACATTCTTTACGACACTGTGTAATCAGAAGTATCCGGACTCCTGGCTCAAAACGAATTACACGTTCGTGGCGCCCTTCATCCGTAATGCTGGAATTCAATACGGTGTTGGCCCACACTTAGCCTTGATGATTGCTTCCACTCTCGCAGGCATACGCTCAGTCAGGTGCTGGAAGTTTTCTTAGGGAATGGCAGCCCACTCTTCACGGAGTGCTGCACTGAGGAGAGGTATCGATGTCGGTCGGTGAGGAGTGGCACGAAGTCGACGTTCTAAAACATCCCAAAGGTTTTCTATAGGATTCAGGTCAGGACTTTGTCCAGGCCAGTCCATTACAGGGATGTTAGTGTCGTGTAACCACTCCGCCAAAAGCCGTGCATTATGAAAAGGTGCTCGATCCTGTTGAAAGAAGCAAGCGTCATCCCCGAATTGCTCTTCAACAATGGGATGCAAGAAGGTGCTTGAAACAGCAATGTAGGCCTGTGCTGTGATAGTGCCACGCAAAACAACAAGGGGTGCAAGCCCCCTCCATGAAAACCACAACCACACCATAACACCACCGACTCCGAATATTACTGTTGGCGTTACATGACGTTCACCCGCATTCGCCATACCCACACCCTACCATAGGGGTCGTCACATTGTGTACCGTGAATCGTTACTCCATACAGCGTTTTTCCACTGTTCAATCGTCCAATGTTTATGCTCTTTACACCAAGCGAGGCGTCGCTTGGCATTTATCGGCGTGATGTGTGGCTTATGAGCAGCCCCTCGACCATGAAATCCCATTTTTGTCACCTCCCACCAAACTGTCTTAGTACTTGCAGTGGATATTGACTAAGTTTGGAAATTCTGTGTGATGAACTGGATAGACATCTGTCCATTACGCAATGCGACCCTCTTCAACTCTCGGCAGTCTCTGTCAGTCATCAGACGAGGTCGGCCTGTACGCTTTTGCGCTGTACGTATCCCTTCACGTTTCCACTTCACTATCACATCGGAAACAGTGGACCTAGGAATGTTTAGGAGTGTGAAAATCTCGTGTACAGACGTAAGAAACAAGTGACACCCAATCACCTGACCATGTTCGAAGTCCGTGAGTTCAGCGGAGCACCCATTCTGCTCTCATATTATGTCTAATGACTACTGAGGTCGCTGATACGTAGTGCCTGCCAGTAGTTGGCAGCACAATGCACGTAATATGGAAAACGTATGTTTTTGGGGATGTCCGGATACTTTTGATCACATAGTATACCAAGCTAGTGACGTCAGGAAACAGAAATATTGACGAGTTATCCGTAATACTAGAGGGCATATCATTTACTTAAATAGGGAACAGGAGTGGCTTCAACACTGATCCCTGGAGCGCCCACACTAACCGTAGCCCACTCAGACCCCACATCACAGCCATTCTCAACACTGTGAATAATGAACTTTTGCTATTTGTTGTTAATGTAAGAGGTGAACCAATTGTGAGCTACTCCCCGCGCTCGCTAATGGTCCAACTTCTGGAACAATGTTTTGTGATTATCACAATCAAACGTCTAAGTTAAATCAAAAAATATGCCTAGCGTTAGAAACCTGTTGTTCAATCCATCCAGTACCTCATAGACAAAAGAGAATTTAGCATTTTCAGTTGTTAAATCACATCTAAAGCAGAACTGTACATTTGACAGCAAATTATGTGATATAAAGTGATCAGCTGTCCTTACATACACAGCCTTTTCAATAACTGTAGCAAACAATGATGGCCAGAAATGGGTCTAAAATTGTCTACATTATCCCTTTCTCCTTTTTTTGAAGCGGCTTTACTACTGAAAGCTTTAATCGTTCAGGAATCGGACCATTCATAAAGGAAAAATTACAAATTTTGCTAGATACAGGGCTAACATATGCTGGGCACTCCATCATATCCATGAGAGTCCTTAGTCTTCAGTGATTTAATTATTGACTCAATCTCCCCTTGTCAGTATCACAGAGGAGTATTACATATATCAGTCTCTGAAAGGCATTTTCCAAGAGAGTCACATGGTTCGCTGTAGAAACTAAGTTTTTATTTAATTCGCCAACAGTTCTCAGGAAACGATTGTTAAATATTGTACACATATCTGACTTACCAGTAACAGAAATATTTTTACTACATACTGACTTTACATCGTCGACCTTACATCAGGAATGACTTTAAGGAATACAAACAAGAGATATAAAGAGCCTGCTTCTGAGGCAACAACACTCTTGTAGTCACTAGAAAGTAGCAAGCATTCCGGTGAGTCCATAGTTCCATTATTTCAGATGAACTGCATTACGACTTGCAGAGGGGTCATGTCATATGTCTTTATCTACAGTGATCACAGCATGTGTTCTGTCCCGAGTAGCCTCGCTCTGATGTAACATTTGGGCTGCATATAAGTAACTTGAAATGAAAATACGATTAGAATTAGTGAAAGTTTCTCTCTTAACAATACCGTATTTCGTACAGCAACGAAGGGTACATTCATATTTATCCCTCGATACGTACAATACGCTCGAGTAAATAAAAAATATCAAAATTAATCATTAGAAATGCAACAGAATTAGCGGTATTTCGGATGTCTATAGAGGAAGTGCTATTCAGCAAACTGCCTCGCTGACTTACCGCTTCTCAAATTGCACAAATGCTCCATTATGAGCTGCCAAAAACCCTTTTCGCCAATTTGCTGCTGCTTATTGGAATTTCGCGAATACGTTGTCTAACTAATAACAGCAAGTAGAATAATAATCTGCCATCAGTTCAACAAAAGGACTGGGCGAACTTTGCAGCCAGTGGCAAAACTTCTCACTTCCACCGCTGTTGGGCGAATCGCCGAGTTCATTGTGAAGGGAGAAACTTTTGCAATTCCTCAGCGGGCGGCACAACGCGGGCCCCGCCGCCGCGGCTATCCCTCGCCCCCTCGCCCTTCCACCCCCCCCCCCCCTGCTCTTCGTGCCCCACACCCTTCACGTCGCTTTATCCCGCAGCCGGCGCAGCGCTCGCTACCGCTTCCCTCTGCGGCCCGCTGTCTTTCTCTCGATGACTGGAAACATGGAAAACGACTCTACGTAAACGCGCGCACTTACGCGACGAGCCTTGGGAGTAGTACGGAGTGTCTGCTGCAGACGCGCTGTACCTTGTTCCGCTGGCGAGGTGCTGTTCTCTTCGACCGTACTCGGAGCAATCCAGGATTTACCAAGCTGTTGCTTAAAACACGAAATGCGATGCAAAGGACGCTTTGTTCTCGTACCGCTGCTGAGAACAAAATGTAATCAAGGCATGGTGATGGGCCCAGTGGATTGCTTTGTCAACCTCCTGCTGGGAAACAAATTGGTGGGGCCTAATCCGTATGAACCAACATTTCTCTTTGTTCAAACATACAAATTTTTTTGTCCTCCCGATCGCTTGATCCTGCATGCTCTGTCCACGCTGCTGACATTACGCCATTTTTCCCAGTGCAAATGAAGTCTTATATAAATTGTTTATCAAGATATTCCTGTTCTGATCTCTCCACATCTAACGCATTTGTCTGTTTTTGATATACAAAAAGCTGCAGTTTGTAGTATAGTTCTACGGGTCCTCAAAACACAGCTGTAGGTATGTTATGCGAGAAGTAAAGAAATACGTGCAGTCCATGTTTTCAGAAATCAGGTGGTGTAGGGAGAGGGATGGAGGGGGGGTGGAGGGGAGGCAAAGTATGATAAATTATCGGTGAATGAGGAGTAGTTTATAGGTCAGAACAACTGCCGAGATGAGAAACAAAGAAGTAGATATCCTCGGTGTAGCAAAGCAGCTCAAATCACTTAATAAAGGCAAGGCCTCCGGTCCAGATTGTATTCCGGTCAGGTTCCTCTCAGAGTATGCTGATGAGGTAGCTCCATATTTAGCAATTATACACAACCACTCGCTCACACAAAGATACGTACCTAATGACTGGAAAATTGCTCAAGTCACACCAATACCCAAAAAGGGAAGTAGGAGTAATCCGCTGAAATACAGTCCTATATCACTAACGTCGATTTGTAGTAGGCTTTTAGAACATATTCTGTATTCGAACATTATAAAGTACCTCGATGAAAACGAATTATTGATATATAGTCAGCAAGGATTCAGAAAATATCGTTCTTGTGAGACACAACTAGCTCTTTATACTCATGAAGTAATAGGTGCTAACGACAGGGGATGTCACATTGATTCCATATTTTTAGATTTCCAGAAGGCTTTCGACACTGTTCCTCACAAGCGTCTTCTAATCAAACCGCGTGCCTACGGAGCACCGCCTCAGTCGTGCGACTGGAGTCATGATTTCCTGACACAAAGGTCACAGTTCGTAGTAATAGACGGAAAGTCACTGAGTAAAACAGAAGTAATATCCGGCGTTCCCCAAAGAAGTGTTATAGGCCCTCTATTGTTCCTGATCTATATTAACGACATAGATTTATCTGTTTGCAGATGATGCTGTCATTTGCCGTCTTGTAAAGTCATCAGATGATCAAAACTACTTGCAAAATAATTTAGATAAGATATCTGTATTGTGCGAAAAGTGGCAATTGACGCTGAATAAAGAAAAGTGCGAAGTTATTCACATGAGTACTAAAAGAAATCAGCTAAATTTCGATTACGCAATAAGTCACATAAATCTGAGAGCTGTAAATTCAACTAAATACTTAGGGATTTCAATTACAAATAACCTAAATTGGAACGATCACATAGATAATATTGTGGGTAGAGCAAACCAAACACTGCGATTCATTGACAGAACACTTAGAAGGTGCAACAGGTCTACCAAAGAGACTGCTTACACAACGCTTGTCCGCCCTATTCTGGAGTATTGCTGTGCGGTGTGGGATTCGCATCAGGTGGGACTGACGGATGACATCGAAAAAGTACAAAAAAGGGCAGCTCGTTTTGTGTTATCGCGAAATAGGGGAGATAGTGTCACAGACATGATACGTGAATTGGAGTGGCAGTCATTAAAATAAAGGCGTTTTTCGTTGAGTCGAGATCTTCTCATGAAACTTCAATCACCAGATTTCTCCTCCGATTGCGAAAACATTCTGTTGGCACCCGCCTACGTAGGGAGAAATGATCATCACGATAAAATAAGAGAAATCAGGGCTCGCACGGAAAAATTTAAGTGCTCGTTTTTCCCTCGTGCCGTTCGACAGTGGAACGGTAGAGAGACAGCATAAAGGTGGTTCATTGAACCCTTTGCCAGGCACTTTATTGTGAATAGCAGAGTAGTCACATAGACGTTGACGGTCTCATGACAAATGGCTCTGTATACACTTGTTACCAACAAATGTACTGTACATGTGGCGGCTTTCGGAAAATTAAAACTTAACTGATACATCAGTCTGTAAAGAGTTCTCCTCGTAGGGAAACCTTAACTGCACATGTGATACGATGCTGATGATGTATCGTTTGTCGGGTGCTCAACTGCGCGGTCATCGGCGCCCGTACAAAGTCCCAATCTTCCCACACTCCAATGTTTTACGTAGTCCAGTGTAGGCACTATCACGAATTATGATGATGATGATGATGAAATGATGAGGACAACAGAACACCCAGTCCCCGGCGAGAAAATCTCCAACCTGGCCGGGAATCGAACCCGCGACCCCGTGATCCTCAGGCAGCAACCCTAGCTCGAGCTGCGGACGTGGATATAATACGATACGATACGATACGATTTTGAAGCCTCTGTGTTATTCAGAAGTACGACGAAATGCTCCTTCGAAAATGCATTCGCGTCCGAAGGAATAAGCCTCAGCGACTAAACACCTATGAAATGCATGACATGTATTCGCAGTAGAGAGTATGGGCAACCAGCAGCTTTGTAATGCAGTGACGACAATGAAAATTCGTGCCACACCGGCGCTAGAAACCGATTGCTTTACCATTAGGCTACGCGAGCGCGCTTCACGGACAGATCCAAACTTCACATGGCGTCAACAAGGCGTAATGGATGTACGAGTGCAGGTTGCAGACACGTGTTTGCCAACATGTGGAAGTAATGGGGGAAGCGTGCTCGGATAGGCCATGTTAGGCGATCTGCTCGTGACACTAGGGAAATCCGGGTTAGAGTCAGGTTCCGGTAGCAAATTTTCATTATTGCACTCCGTCATACAGCTGATGGTTGCGCATATTCGGAACTGCGAATACATGTCTTCAAACTGTACATCTACATCCTCACAAACTAAAGAAAATCGCAACAGTTTCTGACCAAATAATATCGTATTGTTTTGCATTCTGTGATGTCTATGGAACAAAAGTTCCATGCCCACATTTGTAAAACGAGGAAAATAGGATCCTGACACCAACCTCCATATTTCTCGTGTGAAATGAACATAAAGATGTTGCTGTTGAGATCCTAAGTTCCCTATTTTATAAAGTATGCCATCGAACTTTTTTCCCACAGACAATACAGGGTTAGTCACCTAACATTACCGCTGGATATATTTCATAAACCACATCAAATACTGACGAATCGATTCCACAGACCGAACGTGAGGAGAGGGGCTAGTGTAATTGGTTAATACAAACCATAAAAAAATGCATGGAAGTATGTTTTTAAGACAAACCTACGTTTTTTTAAATGGAACCACGTTAGTTTTGTTAGCACATCTGAACATATAAACAAATACGTAATCAGTGCCGTTTGTTTCATTGTAAAATGTTAATTACATCCGGAGATATTGTAACATAAAGTTGACTCTTGAGTACCACTCCTCCGCTGTTCGATCGTGTGTATCGGAGAGCACCGAATTACGTAGGGATCTAAAGGGAACGGTGATGGTCCTTAGGTACAGAAGAGACTGGAACAGCGCATTACGTCCACATAATAACACCTTTTTATTGGTCTTTTTCACTGGCGCACATGTACATTACCATGAGGGGTGAGGTACACGTACACACACGTGGTTTCCGTTTTCAATTACGGAGTGGAATAGAGTGTGTCCCGACATGTCAGGCCAATAGATGTTCAATGTGGTAGCCATCATTTGCTGCACACAATTGCAATCTCTGGCGTAATGAATGTCGTACACGCCGCAGTACATCTGGTGTAATGTCGCCGCAGGCTGCCACAATACGTTATTTCATATCCTCTGGGGTTGTAGGCACATCACGGTACACGTTCTCCTTTAACGTACCCCACAGAAAGAAGTCCAGAGGTGTAAGATCAGGAGAACAGGCTGGCCAATTTATGCGTCCTCCACGTCCTATGAAACGCCCGTCGAACATCCTGTCAAGGGTCAGCCTAGTGTTAATTGCGGAATGTGCAGGTGCACCAGCATGCTGATACCACATACGTCGATGCGTTTCCAGTGGGACATTTTCGAGCAACGTTCGCAGATAATTCTGTAGAAACGCGATGTATGTTGCAGCTGTTTGTGCCCCTGCAATGAAGTGAGGACAAATGAGGTGGTCGCCAATGATTCCGCAGCATACATTTATAGTCCACGGTCGCTGTCGCTCTACCTGCCTGAGCCAGCGAGGATTGTCCACGGACCAGTAATCCATGTTCCGTAGATTCACTGCCTCGTGGTTTGTGAAATCCGCTTCATCGGCAAACAGGTAGAACTGCAACGCATTCTCTGTTAATGCCCATTGACAGAATTGCACTCGATGATTAAAGTCATCACCATGTAATTGCTGATGTAGCGACACATGAAACGGGTGAAAGCGGTGACGATGCAGTATGCGCATGATACTACTTTGACTCAGTCCACCGGCTCTCGCAATGTTCCGTGTACTCATGTGTGGGTTCATGGCAACAGCAGCTAACACACCAACTGCACCTGCTTCTCCTGTGACGGGCCTGTTACGGACCCGTTTGCGTGCTACGACCATACCTGTTGCATACAGTTGGCGGCAGATGTTTTGCAATGTGCGGCACGTTGGATGCTCTCTGTCCGGGTACCGTTCTGCATACACCCTGCAGGCTTCAGCTGCATTTCGTCGACACTCGCCATAGATGAGTATCATCTCGGCCTTTTCAGAGTTCGAATACACCATGGTCACAGTTCCTACAACACTACACTATCACAGACGTCTGGTAACACGGTGTACTACAGTTGGTCTGCGTGCGGAGACGAATGCAGAATAACAATAGCAGGAAGCGCTACATGCGGACACTGCGACAGCTAGACCAAACCACAACAGTACACTACAGCCACACTCGTAAACACGGTCGTCATCTTAAACATGTCCCTGCAGATGCTGCTCGCCGACCGTGGCCCGTGTTTGTTACAACACATAACTGAACGTCGGAGGTTTCAAGCGTCGACTTTAGGTTACAATATCTCCGGATGTAATTAACATTTTACAATGCAACAAACGGCACTGATTACGTATTTGTTTATATGTTCAGACGTGCCAACAAAACTAACGTGGTTCCATTTAAAAAAACGTAGGTTTGTGTTAGAAACATACTTCCGTGCATTTTTTTATGGTTTGTATTAAACAGTTACACTAGCCCCTCTCCTCACGTTCGGTCTGTGGAATCGGTTCGTCAGTATTTGATGTGGTTTACGAAATATATCCTGCGGTAACGTTAGGTGACTAATCCTGTATAGTGGGGGAAGAGAACATTAGTTCTTCAACGCTTTATTGTACGCCAGCATATGAAATTATAGTATCCCATAACCGGTCGTAAACTACAAACTGTTATTCCTTCGACAACTGTTGCGGTTTCCTTCATTTTATGAAAACGTATGACTATTTCATGGGCCACAATGCGAGTTCCATGTATACGTCGTTGTCTTCGGCGGAAAGCATATGCATCAAATTGAGTGTCAAAATGTCAGCTGGTCTTTATCATGCCACTGCTCTAACAAGCGTAGTATGTAGCGTGTTGAAAACTAAATTACACATTAGTAGTGGCAGCGCAGTTTGAGGCGCCGTGTCACTTACTGGGCGGCTTCTCCCGCCGGATGTTCGAGTCCTCCCTCGAACATAAGTCAGTTTAAGTTAGTTTCAGTAGTGTGTAAGTCCAGGGACCGAAGACCTCAGCGGTTTCGTCCCATAGGAATTCACACACATTTGAACATTTGAACACATTAGTGTGTCATGCCAAGTAACATTTTATAAATGCTGCACTACACTTGAAAGTAACGCAGATACAAGAATATATTTTTCAACGTTACAAACTCTCGGTAAATAATATACGGAACGGTCTGCCAATCTCTAAGTTACTCGACGGTGGGAAAGCACTCCTTGATCACGGATCCGTCTGATAAACACAGTATGTACATCATTATCGTTTCAAAATCTCTTTTTCATGTTGTTTCAGTTTGCATAAAAAACTGAAGATCTGGACTTACCGAGAGCATCGCCCATGTTTGTGCTACGACGGTGACGTTAGTACCATTTCGCTACAGCTGGACATAATATTGCATTTGGTCCATACACCTCCAAAAGTTTGCGGCGGATCTGTGTCCAATGTAGACGTTTAGCCCACAAGATTTCACCTTTGGAGTACGTTTGCAATCGCCGCGCACTTTTAATCGCATACAGTGTTGCACCTGTCATCCGTACAGCAGCAGAGCTGGCTGCAGGACATCCGTATCGTGAACTCTCTTCTGATAATGTGCCGTTGACGTTACACAATGGTCTTCGCATGGGACAACGTGTGTAACTTACGTTCAGGAGTCCTAACGTATCACGAGCTGGAACATTCTGGGGACTGGAGCACATGAAGATCAGTGCTCAGCAATCTTGTCGATCTCGACAACAACTTTACTGGCCGGTTCTCTCCCATCATATCCCAGAGAAGTTCGGGTGAATTTTTCCCACAACGTGCAAGCGGTCCAGCGAAGATGTACTTGCTTCCTAAATTAAATACCTTGGAAATCAGTATCGATAGACGAGTGCAAAATATCACGTATTTATGTGAAAGCTACAAGGAGTTCATGAATACGTTGTACAGAAAGTTCGAAATATGAGAAGCGTTCAATAAGTAATGCTATACTCTTTTTTTCATGCAAGCAAGTTGGTTTTGTTCAGGGTTCCAATGCAGCGTACTGCTTCCAACTCTTTCGTCCACGCTCTGTTATTTAACAATCTTCGTTCACATTCATTGCGACGACCACGCACCACATTAATGGGATGGCCTGTACGCCCACATGGTGGCACACTATTCTTCTGTCGCATTCGGAAGGACGGCGGCTAAAACCCGCGTCCTACCATCCTGATTCAGGTTTTCTGTAATTTCCCCAAATCGTTTAAGGTAGATGCCAGAAAGGTTCCTCCGAAAGGCCACAGCCACTTTCCTTCTCCATCCTTCCCTAATCTGAGCTTGTGCTCCATTTCTAATGTCCTCGTTGTCGACGGGCCGTTAAACACTAACATCTTCCTCCTCTGCTCTTCGACGTCACAGGCAATGCCTCGCTGCATCAGTAACCTTCCTTCTCGCAGTTTGATTCTTCACTGGGCCAAACGGATGTAAGTAGGGATGAGCGAGATACAGGCTGTAGGGTCCATTATGTTTTGTGAACTCCCCTCGGGTGTGCTACTTATGTAAGGCTTTGGGTTAAAAGTATAAGTTTTTTTTGCATTTTTGTGGCGACAAAGACGATGAAGTAGTTTCTTCAGCAACCCGAGAGCACCACAATACACGGCCGAATTGATCGTTGCACCGTGAGGGAGGACATCAAACGGAATAGCCCCTTCAGAGTCCCAGAAGACCGTAGCACATAACTTTGCCGGCTGAGGATGCAGCTTTGGACTTTTTCCCTGGAGGAAAGGTGGTGTGGCACTACTCCGTAGATTGTCGCTTTGTTTACGGTTCGACGTGTTGAACCCATATTTCGCCGCATGCGACGATGTTCCACAAAAAATTGTCACGCTGTGCATTGTACGCTCAAGAAGTTGCACACAGATGCTCCATCGTTGCTCTATTTGGTCTTCCGTCACCAATGAGTACCCCAACTGCTTGACTGGTTGGTTGATTCGGGGAGGGGACCAGACAGTGAGGTCAGCGGTCCCATCGGTTTAGGGAATGATGGGGAAGGAAGTCCGCCGTGCGATTTCAAAGGAACCATCCCGGCACTTACCTGAAGCGATTAGGGGAACCACGGAAAATCTAAATCAGGATAGCCGGAGTCGGTTTTGAACCGTCGTCCTCCCGAATGTGAGACCAGTGTGCGAGTCCATTGTCGCTCGGTCCCACAAATGATGGACGGGTGTGTCAGCACTACCAACAGAGACGTGCAGTTGGACAGCGAGCGAACTACTATCCGTCAGTCACCTCGGGTGAGAGTATCCGCACGATGCAACACTGGAGGAGTCGGAGCTGTGTGCAGCTGGCAGGCACGAGAGGGATGGGACGGATTTGATTGACCTTGTTGCGATGATGACAGGTGGCTCACCCAACGAGCCACCGCGCTTTTGTTCACTACTATGTGCCCGCAGACATTCTGCGAGAACCTATAAATATTTGTGATAGACAGGTTCTTCGCTAAAAAAACTCAATGTCAAATATCTCGTTGGAAAGCGCCTCTGTAACAGACGCCGTCTGAAGACTTATGTATAGCGCCGCAACCTGTTTGAACTCCACAAATCTATAGGGGCTAAAGCGGGAGTATTTCATAATGTCCAACAACAAATTCCGCATTTTTCAACCGAAACTGTCGAGAAAAAATGTGTTGCATTACTTATTGAACGTCCCCCGTAGTTCGAAAAGCAGCTAAGGTTGGACCTGTAATCGCATTACGTTGTGCCCATAAACAGCGTGCCGCAGCTCTGAGCGACCAGTTGCACCGCTGGAACGTGAATTCAGGTTAGCGTACTGAAGGAAGAGCAAGAAATCATGTACTCCATTAAACAATGTTTTTTTTTCTGGTACTGCAGTACGGCAGGGTAGAACGTTGTCCTACCGCAACAAGGTGCAGTTTTCAAACCAGGTTTAATGTTTCAAAAGGACGATGCGAAAACCATTCGCAAGTTCTTCGTCAAATTCCAACGGACAGGAATCGTGGCTGATGACCTAGTGGGAATATGTCGTCCTATGCCAACTGTAAATACTCCTAAAAATGTCAGTATGGTTTCTGGAATTAGCAAAATCCAAGGAAATCCGTCCGAAGTACTGCTTCACAGACTGGTTTGAAGTGCTCCAGTATAAAGAAAATAATGAGTCAGAGACTACACAGATATCCATTCGAAATCCATGTGTTTCAGGCCATACCTGTACGAGCTGTGTGACATAGTGCTGGCTTTGAGATCCAGATTCTCACAATTAGTGAGAATGAAGGATTTGATGATCGCTGCATCTGGTTCAGATATGACTCACACTTCTGCCAAAACGGAGTCGTGAACTAAGCATGGTGACGATGTTGGGGTTCCGAAAGTCCTCTTGTGTGTGTAACGAAATCACTGTACTCTGGCGAAGCTACTGTACAGGATGGCAGCCAGTCAAGCAATATTTTAGGGAATTGGTTTAAGAAATTTATTTCAAAGGCTCAGTGCAATCTTTACAATTTCTCCCAGACTAATTCACGCCGTGTCTACGTGGCACAAGTCGCTTCTCTTTCAAAACCGAGGCAGTTATGTCCAGTTACAGCTGCTGACAGGAGATGTCCTGAGCCCTCTGCTGAAACAGCTAGCGAATTCTCTGCATTGGTTTTAACCAATAGCGTGCGCGGGATACTGATCACGTGTGTGGACGCCGGAACGTCCTGCGGTGCAGAACACAGTTGCTTCTCTCTTGTAATCCAGAAATCGAGCAGAACAGACGTCTTCTTGGAAGACAGAGCCTCTGGCTCTTCTTTTCGCGACCGGCCACCAACGTAGGTTAACATGAACTGCTTCCCCTTCCGCTGCCCATTTCAATTAATTGATCGACCTTCTAGACTGGCCTATACCTGGTAACTTCCGAGCCTAGGCGCGCCCCTTGTACACCGCACATTCAAATATATTCTCGTTATTGTACCTAATTTCCTGTTTTGTCATTTAACGTCAGTCCTGGATGCCCACTCTCTAATACTGACCGCTCGACCCCCCGCACCCTGTCGTCACGAGGCATATGTAATAACCGCCTCCCCGCTTTCCCAAACCCTGTATACATTTACAATTGGTGTCAGAAGTGCCCGTATACTCTACACTATTGTTTGGGCTTCAGTATGCCATAGAGGCATTTTAGCCCATTTTTCATGTGAGTGAAATGTTACATTCAACTTTTGGAACAATGTGTCGCCAAACAGCTAGCGTTGGGAGATAAACCAGTAAATGAGTGGTTAATGCAATTTAATGCCAGACTAAATCGCACCAAACCGGTGTTTGTCTTTCTCAATGAATACTTAGAGAATAGAGTGATTGCATTGACTTATTAGAAATTTACTGCCGCAGGGATGTACTGCCCTCCATATTCGCCCGATCTGACTGCTTGAGACTACCTTTTGTGGGGAACATGCAAAGACGCTATCTACATAAATCATCTCACCGTGCTCTATGAGCTTCAATAGGAGATCTCTGTTGCTTCATCCTTTACCACTGAGACAGTACACGGTGTGGTGGCAAATTTCACTGTTCGTTGGCGAAATGTCGGTGTGAACTAGCCTGATCTACACCAACTGTACCTACTGAGAGGCTGGGCACTCCCTAAAATCCATATGCCTAACGAAGTTATGGAAATTATACTACCACAGTGCCCCTAGCATTTAATTCCAATAACTGACATTTCCTCAGTTATTATACTGATTAACTTCATGAGAGCGCTCTACAGATTACTAAATTAAAAACCTGGCCTATGAAATTCCACTTTTATCACACGTTATTGTGTGTGTGCACAGATTGACAAAAAAAATTACACATTTCGTTTTACACACTTCAAGAACATTACAACTGATACATGGCATCAGTTGCAAAAGAAACCTTACAACGCTATCGTAACAAAAGTCATAGATGCCTCCTGATACAGTGTCGGACCTCTTTTTCAAATGGTTCAAATGGCTCTGAGCACTATGGGACTTAACATCTGAGGTCATCAGTCCCCTAGAACTTAGAACTACTTACACCTAACTAACCTAAGGACGTCACACACATCCATTCCCGAGGCAGGATTCGAACCTGCTACCGTAGCAGTCGTGCGGTTCCGGACTTCACGCCTAGAACCGCTCCGCCACCGCGGCCGGCGGACCTCTTTTTGTCCAGCCTAGTGCACCCATGGTAGCCACTCGATCCTGGATTCGAAACCCGCCAGCGCTTAAATTTCGATTGATAAGCAGCATTGGCGGCCGAAGACTTCCGGCATAAGAAGTCACCCTCACTCTGCCAACGGTCTTGTCAAAAAGAGCGGAGGAGCGGCTGCAGGTTCAGGACTCTCTCTTGCCCTTGGGGAGGGAAACTGCCCCTAAAGGATGATGAATCAGCAATAATGAAAGGCATCAGGTTGCAGAAGGTCATGGAAACCACATCATTACAGACACGTAACATGTATCCACAGGAAATGTGGGCTATAACTGAAGAAGTGTCATGATGATCTCTCTCTTGTCAAAAGATCCCGGAATAGTCCCCCATTTGTGTCTCTGGAAGAGCACTGACAAGTAGAAGTGACCATGAGAAAAAGGCTGAATAACCAGCGAAAGGATAACATTTTACGAGTCGAAGTTGGACGTGTTAGGTGTAACACTTATCTCGATTAGAAGTAGGTTTACATTATGTAACTGTGTATGTAAAATTACGAAATGTGTGTTCTGTGTTACTTAAACTCCTTGATCTGTGGTAAGAAATATAGTGTTTTGTATTGTGTATATGAAGAAAAGCAAAAGGATATGTTAAAATGATAAATTATTATAATATGACGATGTTCATAAAAAGAAAATATTTATTAAAAGCTGGTTCATGCTTAGGGCATTTCTATTCGTAACATAATAAAGCGGTAGGGTAGTCCCTCCACAACGGAAGTTTCATGGTGCGATGCAAAAGGTGGTTTTGGTGGTAGAACTGAGAGGCTCCTTTATGTGAACGGCACGCAGTATGTGGCTAGCCGTAGCACGATACACTTCGACTGTGCTAAGAGAGGCATTTGGAAACTGCTTTATAAAGGGTCTGCCTCATATGTGGATCTGGTCTGGCTATTATTTGGTATTCTCGGCATAAAGGAATGACTCTAATATGTTGATAATCCGACGCCAAGAAGATATTTTATAGAGCATTCGAACATCAAGAGCACCAATCTTCGCCACTGCTTGACAAACTTCGAACATTCAGTAATTTATATCGGCATAGACCAGTTAAATTCGTGTCCGGAACATATTTTCTATCTTTATCACGAACTTATGCAGGGTTCTCACCTAAGTGCTACTAAAACCGAGTATCGTGATTTAAATTAACAATTCTTGCATTCAAATGTTTGAAAGTGAGTTTTTGTCTAATGTAAAAGGGGTGGTAAAAGTTAAAGTTAAAAACGAAAAAAGTGAAGCTGCTTAGGCTTTTGCTAAAGTATCCTTGGTTTATTAGAAAATATTGTTATGTAGGATTATAGTGCAAGATTGTGTAAAATAATATTGTCTATAATACCTGATTCACAGGTGATAAAAAGGCAAATAAATTTTGCTCATTCTCAAAATTAGTGTGGTTTTGATTCCTATCATGAATGGTTCCTTTTTTTAAATTAATTTAGCCCAGTGTTGTATTTTATTGTCTTGAAAAGTAAATTATGAACTACGCGAAGTGAAATAAATTAGTTTGTCCTACAGTAATAATCAAAGAGCGTTAACTAGTGAAACTATACTAGTTTTAAAAAAAAAGCACTCCGTCTTCAGGCCACAAGTGGCCCATCGGGACCACCGACCGCCGTGTCATCCTCAGTGGAGGATGAGGATAGGAGGGGCATGTGGTCAGCACACCGCTCTCCCGATCGTTATGATGGTTTTCTTTGGCCGGAGCCGCTAATATTCGGTCGAGTAGCTCCTCAATTAGCATCACGAGGCGGAGTGCACCCCGAAAAATGGCAACAGCGCATGGTGGCTGGATGGTCACCCATCCAAGTGCCAGCCACGCCCTCCAGTGCTTAACTTCGGTGATCTCACGGGAACCGGTGTATCCACTGCGGCAAGGCCGTTGCCATATGCTTGTTTATGAGTCCCCATCATATTGGCCACCTATTAGAAAAAAAAATTGAACTATCACTAAGGAAAACAGATATATCTAGAGGAGCTTAAACAGTGTATTTATGATATTATTCATCTTGATGTGATTTTTTATGTGAGTTAAGATAAAAGCCGCACACGTTCAAATTTAGTTCTGCGCTTCATGCAGTAACATTTCAGTAGATGATTAAGTAATGCTCCTGAGTGTAACTGTCATTAGTATGAGCTTGGTGCAAATTTACTTCCTATAATTTACTGTTGTGTGCGTCATTGGTAAATGATGCTACAGAGTGCACTTTGTCAGTTTGTGTCTCAACGAAAGTAGCTTCAATAACCAATACTCAATTTTCTCAAATATGTATTTCAAAATTAATGAGTCTAATTGGGGTGGTGACTGTTCATTTTTTTTCTTTCATTTATAATTTAGCTCTCTCATTGAGTCCCAACGTTAAAGTTAGTTTGGTTTTTCTGTTAATTTTACCAGATTCAAAATTATCATCGAATACCTTGGTCCACTAGACGCAAGCGCTTTCAGACTCCGAAATACTCACAGAGGGTAACATTACCGTGTTTCACGGCGCGTTAGTGTTAAATGTGTCTCTCCCGTGACAGGACTAAATGTTCATTTGTTAGGAAAGAGAGTAAAACACATTAGTGTTGTACAGGGAAGGTAGAAAATGTGGAAATGAAATGCAAACGATCAATCTAGATACACACACATGAAAAAAGGTTTTGCATCACATCGGTTCCGAGAGTTCAGGAAACAGTACAGAAAATAGATGTAGAGCTAGACGTAAATCACATCTGCCCTTTTTACTGCTCATGAAAACCACACATTGCATGTCGTACCACCATACAACGAGACCTTCACAGGTGGTGGACCAGATTGCTGTACACACCGGTACCTCTAATACACGGTAGCACGTCCTCTTGCATTGATGCATGCCTGTATTCGTCGTGACGAACTATCCACAAGTTCATCAAGGCATTGTTGGTCCAGATTGTCCCACTTCTCAACGGCGATTCGGCGTAGATTCCTCAGAGTGGTTGATGGGTCACGTCCTTCAATAAAGAGCCCTTTTCAGTTTATCTCAGACATGTACGATAGGGTTCATATCTGGAGAACTCTAGTCGCCTGCCTGAGTGGCCGAGCGGTTCTAGGCGTTTCAGTCTGAAACCGCGCGACTGCTGCGGTCGCAGGTTCGAATCCTGCCTCGGGCATGGATGTGTGTGATGTCCTTAGGATAGTTAGGTTTAAGTAGTTCTAACTTCTAGGGGACTGTGTTCAGAGCCAACTCTAAGTCAAGCGATGTCGTTATCCTGAAGGAAGTCATTCGTAAGATGTGCACAATGGTGGCGCACACTGTCGTGTTACAATAGACAGCGATCTCAAAGAACTACATAATATAGAAAAGAGCTGGAAAAATCGTTTGACTCTAGCCCCAGCAATAACTTAGAAAAATGAAAAATTAAATATTTTATATCATGACGTGTTCAATAATATTGTAACAGGTGATCAACGTGTAATGCATTTCGTCACCCTACATCTGTAATACGATAACAAGACTTGCAGATGACATGTAAACGTCTGACACCACATAGATCGACAAATCGATAGTAAAATCGAAACCAGCTGTATTTCGACCGCCATCTTGTCCACTGCACCATATAACAGTTTGTGATCGTGTTTCCAAGTTACTGATATACACTCCTGGAAATGGAAAAAAGAACACATTGACACCGGTGTGTCAGACCCACCATACTTGCTCCGGACACTGCGAGAGGGCTGTACAAGCAATGATCACACGCACGGCACAGCGGACACACCAGGAACCGCGGTGTTGGCCGTCGAATGGCGCTAGCTGCGCAGCATTTGTGCACCGCCGCCGTCAGTGTCAGCCAGTTTGCCGTGGCATACGGAGCTCCATCGCAGTCTTTAACATTGGTAGCATGCCACGACAGCGTGGACGTGAACCGTATGTGCAGTTGACGGACTTTGAGCGAGGGCGTATAGTGGGCATGCGGGAGGCCGGGTGGACGTACCGCCGAATTGCTCAACACGTGGGGCGTGAGGTCTCCACAGTACATCGACGTTGTCGCCAGTGGTCGGCGGAAGGTGCACGTGCCCGTCGACCTGGGACCGGACCGCAGCGACGCACGGATGCACGCCAAGACCGTAGGATCCTACGCAGTGCCGTAGGGGACCGCACCGCCACTTCCCAGCAAATTAGGGACACTGTTGCTCCTGGGGTATCGGCGAGGACCATTCGCAACCGTCTCCATGAAGCTGGGCTACGGTCCCGCACACCGTTAGGCCGTCTTCCGCTCACGCCCCAACATCGTGCAGCCCGCCTCCAGCGGTGTCGAGACAGGCGTGAATGGAGGGACGAATGGAGACGTGTCGTCTTCAGCGATGAGAGTCGCTTCTGCCTTGGTGCCAATGATGGTCGTATGCGTGTTTGGCGCCGTGCAGGTGAGCGCCACAATCAGGACTGCATACGACCGAGGCACACAGGGCCAACACCCGGCATCATGGTGTGGGGAGCGATCTCCTACACTGGCCGTACACCACTGGTGATCGTCGAGGGGACACTGAATAGTGCACGGTACATCCAAACCGTCATCCAACCCATCGTTCTACCATTCCTAGACCGGCAAGGGAACTTGCTGTTCCCACAGGACAATGCACGTCCGCATGTATCCCGTGCCACCCAACGTGCTCTAGAAGGTGTAAGTCAACTACCCTGGCCAGCACGATCTCCGGATCTGTCCCCCATTGAACATGTTTGGGACTGGATGAAGCGTCGTCTCACGCGGTCTGCACGTCCAGCACGAACGCTGGTCCAACTGAGGCGCCAGGTGGAAATGGCATGGCAAGCCGTTCCACAGGACTACATCCAGCATCTCCACGATCGTCTCCATGGGAGAATAGCAGCCTGCATTGCTGCGAAAGGTGGATATACACTGTACTAGTGCCGACATTGTGCATGCTCTGTTGCCTGTGTCTATGTGCCTGTGGTTCTGTCAGTGTGATCATGTGATGTATCTGACCCCAGGAATGTGTCAATAAAGTTTCCCCTTCCTGGGACAATGAATTCACGGTGTTCTTATTTCAATTTCCAGGAGTGTATTAGTGACAATTTGTGAGCAGTGACCAAGAGAACCACGGAAATGGATACACTGCAACACATCACAGCGAGACTTCCACGCCAGAAGAACGAAGTCAGTGACCGTTACACAACATTTTCGTGCAAACAAACATCAGTCCAACTTCCAAAGTGACATCGCCTATTACTAAGTTTTCCCTTCTTCCACAGGATGACCACAGCATTTACGAAAGACTATGTATTATCAGTAAGACCGTATTGTAAAGTTGTTTTTGTAATGCCATTTAGCCTGAAGATGAGGTTTAACCCTCGAAACATGTCGCGAAATAAATAAGTAATACAACAGTTGACAAAGTTTGTGACTGGTAGCGGCAATTTAAAAAATAAAAACCTTTACATATTTCTTGAGACAGTCACGGTCGAAAAATAGACAAAATGATTTCAAATTCTTTTATACTTAGAAGGTAACTGTGAAGAAACCGCGGGTAACAGAAGAAATACTCCAGTTGATGGATGAATGAAGGAAATACAATATTCAGGGAATTACAGGAATACATGAAAGATCAGGGAAGCGAAGACGAAATTGCTGCATGAAAAAATGTGAAGAAATCCAAAAATAAATTATTTTCAGAAAGACTGACTCAGCGTATAGATAAGTCAAAATAACCTTTGGTGAAATTAAAAGCTAGGGTGGTAACATTAACAGCACAGTGGGAATTACACTTTTAAATACAGAGGAAAGAAAGCATTCAAGGCTTCTTTTTTGGGTGGGGGGGGGGGAATTTGTCTGTTGTGATAGAATAAACAGGAATCGATTTACAAGAGCTACTGGATGCACTATTAGAATCAGGATTTAAGAGAGTTTTAGAGAATTTAATATCAAATATCTCAGAAGGAGTACATTAAATTCCATCAGAATTTCTAAAATCATTGGGAGAAGTGGCAACAAAACGATTATTCAAGTTGGTGTGTTGAATGTATGAGTATGGTGACATAACCGTCTGACTTTCGGAGAAATATCATCCACACCATTCCGAAAACTGGAAAAGCTGTCGAGTGCGATAATAATCGCAGAATCACCTCAACAGCTCATGCATCCATGTTGCTGACAAGAATAATGTACAGAAGAGTAGAAAACAATAATGAGGATGAGTTAGGAGACGAAGAGTTTCGCTTTACAAGGGGATTCTGACTTTGCGGTTGATAATGGAAACACGACTAAATAAATCAAGATACGTTCATAGGATTTGTCGGCCTGGTCAAAGCGTTCGACGATATAAAATAGTGCAAGATGTTCGAAATGGCGTGAAAAATTGGAGGGGGGGGGGTAATCTATAGGGAGAGACAGGTAATGCACAATATGTACAAAAGCCAAGAGGGAATAATAAGAGTGGACGACCGTGAGCGAAGAGCTTGGACTACGAAGGATGTAAGAGAGGGTATGTAGTCTTTTGCCCCTACTGTTCAGTTTGTACATTGAAGAAGCAATGATGGAAATAAAAGAAACTTTCAGGAATGGAAATCAGATTCCCGGTGAAAGGATATCTATGATACGGTTCACTGACACATTGCTATACTGAATGGAACTGAAGAAGAATTACATGATCTTCCGAATGGAATAAACAGTCTAATGAGAGCAGAATACGGATTAAGAGTAAATAGAAGAAATACGAAGGTAATGAGAACAGCTATAATCTCAACATCAGGGTTGATGGTCACGTAGTAGATGGTGCTGAGGAATTGTGCTACATAGGCAGAAAAAATAACCAGTAACGGACAGAGCATGGAGGACATCAAAAGCTGACTGGCACTGGAGAAAAGGCGATTCCTGCTCAAGAGAATTCTACTAGTATCAAACATGGGCCTTAATTTGAGCAAGAAATTTCTGAGAGTGTACGTTTGGAGCACCGCACTGAATGGCAGTGAAACGTGAATTGTGGGAAAATCATGATAGAAGAGAATCGAATCATTTGAAATGTGATGCTACAGACAAACGTGAAAATTAGGTGTAGTAATAAGGTAAGGAATGGGATGGTTCTGGACAGAATCGGAGAGGAAAGAATATGTGGAAAGCACTGACAAGGGGAGGCAGCCAGTTGTGAAATTCAGATTCGATTCATACTGCGCATAATAAAAGCTCATGACCAGAGGTGTAATGTGGCAAAGCACCTAGATGCACTTCTCAGCTGTTGTCGATAAAATCGACAGTTAAAAGAAACCGTTGCGGTGAAATACTCTCTACGATTATTAGTTTTCTACAGCGTCATGGCGCAGCGATGAACGCTCGGGTTCGTAATCCGAAGGTCGCCGGATCGAATCTCGCGCCGTGCAATTTTTTTTATTATTAGTTTTTTGTAATTCATATATATATATATATATATATATATATATATATATATATATACTATTAATGAATTGCTTATGCATGTTGGTGAAGGCGGATCGCTCTCCAATTGTACCGCCTCCACTTTTCCGTTTCTTAACAGGGTGCACCAAAGCTCTCCCGTCCGCACTGATTATCGACGATGTTATAAGTTGCGCTAGGGACCGCATCTACCTTCTTTCGAAGTTAGCAGGCAACTACGCTGTTATGCGGCGGCTCGTTTCGGCCCATTCAACATGTGTCCTTCAAGTGTAACGAGCGAGTAACGGAGTTTATATTTCATACCTGCCACAGCGAATTGGTGTTCGTGGGGTCTCTATTCTAATTCGAACGTTTGACTTACGCTATACGTATTCGTTTCTGAATATCGTTTCTACGGCTTCCGTTAACTATACGTGGTTAACATTATGAAGACAATTAATAACATTTGTGAAATACAACTTTGCGGAAAACATAATGATGTTCGAAGTCGCCAGTTTTTCCACGACAAACGACTTTCAACAACTTATTATATGCATAATTGTTGCAACTGATTGCCCGGAATTATATATATATATATATATATATATATATATATATATATATATATATATATATATTTGAATTACAAAAAACAAATACTAAAAAAAGTCGCATGGTGCGAGATTCGATCAGGCGACCTTCGGATTACAAACCCGACCGCTTACCGCTGCGGCACGACGCTGTGGAACATTATTAATCGTAGAGAGTATTTCACGCAACGGTTTCTTTTAACTGTCGATTTTCTCGACAATGGCTGAGAAGTGCATCTTGGTGCTTTGCCACATTACACCTCTGGCCATGAGCTTTTATTATGCGCAGTATGAATCGAATCTGAATTCCACAATTGGCGGCCTCCCCTTGTAAGATGGAGAAGGGGCAGGATGAGAGGACATCTATTAATACATCAGGGAATGATTTCCATGGAATTACAGGGAGGTGTAGAGAGAAGAAACTGTAGAGGAAGACAGAGACTGGAGTACATCCAGCAGAATAACTGAGGACGTAAGTTGCATATGCTACTATGAGATGAAGAGGTTGGCACAGGAGTGGAATTCGTGGCGGACCGCATCAAACTAGACTATAAAAAAAGAATTTTGGTAACTAGACGTTGTATGGACTCCACAAGTTGTTTGATGTCCCCTGCAGATACAGTGAGCAGATACACTGCCTCTATAGTCGTCCATAGTTGCTGAAGTATTGGCAGTGTATGGAGGACTTTACGCACGAACTTACCTCTCGATTATGAGCTATGTCGGGCGGTCTGAGTGGCCGAATCATTCGCTCGAACTGTCGAGAATGTTCCTGAAACCAATTGCGGACAACAATGATCCGGTGGCACGGCGCATTGTCATTCATAAAAATGCTCACTAAATCGGAGCCTACGTACACACTCGGACCCTACCATCAGCTCTTACCAGCTGAAAACTGGACACATCTGGCCAGGTCATGGTTTTCCAGTCGTCTAGGGTGAAAAGGGTATGATCACGAATGCAGGAGAGGCGCTGCAGGCAATGTCCTACTGTTAGCAAAGGCACTCGCGTCGATCGTCTGCTGCCGCAGTCCATTAACGCGAAATATAGCTGCACTGTCCTAACGAATAAGTTCTTTGTAAGGCCCGCATTGTCTTTTGCGTTTATTTCACGCAGTGTTGCTTGTCTGTTCACTCTCAGAATTCTACGGAAACGCCGCTACTTTTTTTCGTTAAGTGAAAGCCGTCGGCCATTGCATTGCCCGTTGTCAGAAGTAATGCCTGAAATGTGGTTTTCTCGGCACAGTATTGACACTGTGGATCTCCCAAATGATTTCCGAAATGGAATGCCCCATGCGTCTCTCTCAAACTTCCATTCTGCGCCTGTTATTTCCAGTCGTGCGGCCATAATCACGTCACCTTTTGACTTTAGTCACCTGAGTACAAATGCACTGCACTTTTATAGCTTGTGTAGGCGATACTACTGTCATATGTACAAGTGCATATCGCTTTACCATGACTTTTGTCTCCTCATAGCAACGAAAAGATATGTGCGATGATAGACTACTCCAAACAGTTTCATTAAACGAAATAGAGTCACGTGAATACAGTGATCGCATTACCGAATGAAAGAAGGAGAGCTACACGTTCACGACGCCTGTGAATTCAGTCATGGTTAGCTTGCCAAAATTTACTCGACTGTGGCGAAGTTCTAACTTTATTGCGATTTAATTCACCGAAGGTGCTGTGCGATCTTATCAGAAGTGCGAGCAAACGAGCTGACTGGAGACGTGTAGGTGGAGGTACCAGAGTATCGACTGCCACCAGTTCAGTTGTGGATGTTGTCTACTCCTCTCTCCATCGTTACCTCCATAGCATCCGCACTCCATGTTTGTAACGTGAAGTGAGGTCTGCAGTAAAGTAAAAACACTGTACTCCCAGAATTTTCACTGTGCGTGATTTCACGCTAAAGAAACTTAAGCCACCAATGATAATATTTTTCCTAATTTCTGCCAATAGTACTTTTAATTTCACTCAACCTATGAATTATAAAAAAGCTTACAATCCGGTGTCTGTCAACTTGGTGTGTACTGGGCCTAGGACCATAATGAACGTATGTCTTTTAGTTAGCCAGTGACCGTTCGTTTCTCGTGGAAAAATACTGCAACGACGCCTTGTTTTTTCAAGAGGTCTCAGGAAGCTTTTTTCCGTCTGCGGATGTCCTCCCATCCCACTGCTGTGACATCTGCCAGTCGTCTCAGCACCTGGTGATAAAAATGACACACAGGGTATCTTTTAGATTTACATATTTGCATTCATACACGACGGAAGATAGTCATGTGTAGAAATGGAGTCTACCTTCTGTGAATTCCGCTGGACGTTCAACAGAGCTTAAAAACATTTTCGTAGGAGGGCCGAGAGCCGAACGGTGAAAGAAAAGGTCGCCGCTCTGCTAGGAAGGTTCGCTTATCCCTTAGCTGGTGCAAGCTGGCCTTCTACGCACCGTGACGCCTTACCTCAATGATTTTGCCGTGCCTACTGCTGTGTCCTAAAACTACACGTCCGCTCCCGTTCCCGCGCTGTGCTCTCACCGTTACACCTCATCTGTCTTTCTTAAGCGAAACTTATCCTCTACGGAAGCCCATGTTGTTAATCAGAGAAAAAAAGAAGAAATTGACCTGACGCTGCAATAACTGATATTACTCTCTTATTGTTAGATAAAGTATGAACCTAGGTTTTGGAAAGGTAAAGGCACCAGAGAGGCAGTTCCTAGTTTGCAGCTAGTAATGGAAGCAAGATTAAAGAAAAATCATGATTAGTTAATAGGATTTATTGACCTGAAAAAGCGTTCGATAGAGTCAAATGGTGCTAGATACTCGAAATTGTTAGAAACATAGAGGTAAGCTATAGGGAAAGACGCGTAAGATACAATATGGACAAGAGTCAAGAGAGAACAATAAGTGTAGACGACCAATAACTAAGCGCTCGTGTTAAAAGGGTGTAAGACAGGAATTGAGTCTTTTGTTCCTACTATTCATACATCGAAAAAGCAATGACGGAAATAAAAGAATAGTTCAAGAATGGAATTAAAATTTAAGGTGAAAGGATATCAATTATAAGAGTCGTTGATCACTTTGCTATCCTTAGTGAAAGTGAAGAAGAGTCACAAGATCTGTTGAACGAAATGAACATTGTCCTGAGTACAGAATATCGATTGAGAGTAAATGGAAGAAAGTGTAAAGTATTCAGAAGTAGCAGAAGTGAGAACAGCGAGAAACTAAACATCAGGATTGATGGTCACAAAGTAGAAGAGACTAAGGACGGACGGAACAAGGAGGACATCAACTACAGACTAGCACTGGCAAAAAGGCATTCCTGACGAAGAGATGTCTATTAACATCAATTATAAGCCTTAATTTGAGGAAGAAATCTCTGAGAATTTACGTTCAGAGCAAGGTATTGTATGGTAGTGAAACATGGACTCTAGGAAAACCGGAACAGAAGAGGATCGAAGCATTTGAGATATGGTGCCACAGACGAATTTTGAAAATTAGGTGAACGAATCAGATTAGGAATGAGGAGTTGCTGCGCAAAATGGAGAGGAAACCAACATATGGAAAACGCTGGCAAGGAGAAGGGACACGATGGTAGGACAAATGTTAAGACCCCATCAGGGAATAACTTCCCTGGTACTAAAGGGATCCATAGACGGTAAAACCTGTAGAGGAAAACAGAGATTGTAATACATCCAGTAGACAACTGAGAACGTAGGTAGCAAATGCTGTTCTGAGATGAGGTGGTTGGCACAGGAAGGGAATTCGTAGTAGGCCTTGTCAAACCACTCAGAAGAGTGATGACTCAGAAAAAAAATGAACACAAAACCACAAACAGAACCACCGAATGAATTCAACCACAAGGGAAAGAGTTGTGAGGGGCAAGCAATCTCGGCCTTACCCCCACAGTTCAGTCACTATATCTGTGAATATGCGTAATGTAAAGCAGCTACGATGATAGAACAGATAAACAGACATCGAAAAGCGAACGTGGGAGTTCCGGATTGACATGTTCAAGAATGACAATTACTTATTGTAAATTCTGAATAGTCTTGATAGCAAACAAATCTATAATTTGTTGATTACCTGTTTCAGACAATAACCATCTTCAGATCATACTTGTTACATAACTGGTCATAACATCATCGTTACTAGGTGTAACTCTGAATCGTAACGTACACATCGTAACAATCGTGCCACGGACAACAATGTACATAGATCCTGATTCTTCAGTAATAAGTGATCTTACAGTTGTTTTCAACAAATTAATCAATTTTAACAAATAGTACATATCGTTGTATCTCCTGTAACGGAAGATGTCAGGTCTTAGAAGTGGCAGTTACGTTGTAAGATTTTTATCGGTCCAACATGCTGTTCCCTAATTGTTACTCTGGTGTTCTGCTACAGTTATTATTTGATTGAAACAGCTAGAAATTCGATTTGTACTTCCGATTCATAATTGCGGAGCTTGGGCCTTAACAAAAAGTTTTCAAAAAGGAAGGAACGAAGATTAACAGTTTAACGTCCAGTCGACAGAGCGATCATTAGTGACACAAATTCGTTTTACAAAATGGTGCAGATGCCCTTTTCCAAGGATTTATCCTGGCATTCGCCAAGCAAAGTCACAGGAAATGTAAGTCTGGATGGCCGGACGGTGATCTGAACCGTCGTCCTCCAGAATGAAATTCCAGTGTGCTTATCGTTGAACCACTTCACTAAGTTAAAATAGAAAAAGAAAAAAAATAACTGTAGCACATCAAGTTAAGCAACAGGGATCAAAAGTGTCAAAATTGCTAGAACCTACGTTAACATGGACTAATGTTTCCCCATGTTCCCAATTCATTATTTCCAGTTTTATACAACATAATAATGAAGTAATCAAAACATACAATTATTTACGTTTCCCTGTTCCCTAATGTGAGGCCAATCGGTCTCGATTTTCGATTGTATTTCACCGACGTGCTGATGAAAAGCCCTGACGAAAATTGAACACTGGTCGCTGCGTAATGAAAAGAGGGCGCGTATTTTCGACAGTCACGCCGGCACTGCCAACGGAGACGCGCCGCTAATGGAGTTTTAAAACAAAAAACGTACGCCATACGCGCGGCGCCATAATACGGCGGGCCTCCCGCGCGCCACCTAGCGTGACGGCTGCGTAATTACGGTCGTGGGATTGGAGGCCGAGCCGGCGCTGCTATCTTAATGAAGCGGGCAACGCGCATGCGCTAATCTGGCGCCGCCGACACGGTGCCGCTCGGCTATTCTTCTCTCTTTTCAACCTGACGTCTTTCACGCAGTGCCTCCACGTCCCTGCGATGTAATCAAGTGCAAGATTGGACGCCGTCACCAAATTTTCTGCGTCTCGCCAAAGGTGAAGAGTCGTCACGTTCTGCTGCGAAGATGGAATAACACGTTGCCACGGGCATCCGCAGAAATTTATCCAGTTTGTGGGCCAGACTCTAAAAATTACCATTTTTACCATCAGTGAGTTAGTTAATTTCGAGAAGCGCCATGTGACAAGAACTAAGTTATACAAGTGACAAAACAAGAAAGAAAGTACCCGAGGCAAATGAAGGGTACTGCTCACTTCAGAAATGTATGAGAATGCCGTAATAATTGAAATCTCTGTACTCCAGATTCCAGGACGGGGTCCCAAGTGCCCTCGTTAACCTGCCCTGACGCCCGTCATATCCACTTTACAAGGATGTATTATTAGACTGTGTGTCTGGCCCATTCTCTCTCACCTGAGCGATATATGGATTTTACCTGATGTAACGAGTGAAGTAGCCGGACATGATCTGGGCTGAGATGATTATACCGAAACCGGTGAAAGCAGCATACAATGTCTTTTAATTGTGACTGTTCTAAGACGTTTTTGTGATTTATTTTAAGTTATTTTTGTTCCGTCATTCGAAGGCAAATGTCAGGAAATGCGCCATGCGACGCCATTTTGGCTTGTAAGGACGTTTCACTGTAGTGTCTTCTCCGCAGGAGCGTGGAGATACGTTCTCGGTTTGGAACAATCGAAAACCTATTGAAAGTTTTCTGGAAGGAAAGTTTTCTGTGCTTTTACTTAGGAGTAACTTTTCAGCGTTATAAGTGTAAGTTTTAATGCTTTGTAACTTCCTAACCATATGACTTTTCAAAAGAGAGTTTTAACTTTTTAATTTCAATTGAACTTTTAGATTTTGGCCTTACTGTGTGCGTAACCATTACTTTTACTGCATATAAAACGATTCTGTTGTAAGTACCTATGTGAGTTATTACGTACACTGTATGCAGTCCTAATGAACAAACGCATCTGACGTATCACATGTGAATGATCTCAATATTTTGATCTATAATGAAAAACATTTACACAGCATCAGAATGTGAAAGTAATATGAATGGACAGACACTGTTTCGTAAGTGCACAAAACAATTCTTAACTCTGGCCCTAATAATCAAATGGACAAACTGCTTTGTCTCAGAGCTGCCTACCTGTAATAAATCGCGCCGCTTGCTACTATCTGATTTATCTTACCGTGTCAACAGTCGGTCTTTGTCAACTTCAGTTCGAGTCCTAAATACTGTTCTTTTAAAACTTCTGGATAGAAGGCGGGATGTGGAGACTTAAAGTCGGCTAATTTTCTAATTGATTGACTTTCATTTTTGTAACCGTTACTCAAATTAGAAAATGTGAGCAAACATAGCTACATCACTTTTCTTTTTTTTTTTTTTTTTTTGTAGCAAATGGTTATAGTTTGAAAGTAAGCAGTAAGTTTACAAAATTAGCTCTTCGACATAAGTTTCATGAAAAATTAATTATTTACACAAAATTAGCATTCGGTGTTAAAATGGAAAATGGTAAAGAGTGGTGTGTTCCTGTAGTGAGATCAAGCGTTTACATCTTTTACGATGTGACGAACGACAGTAACGTAACAATCAAACAATGTGAGTTAAGCAAATTTGTAGACCAAAACTGAAAAATGTTCCCTAAATGCGAGATTTCACTATCTGCAAAATTAGCGCACACGGTAAATTATCTTTTTAACATCTTCCCAATTACAGCATTCCAAAATAAGGCCTCCGCATCAGAGTACACGTCCGCTTTCGACCATACTCAACAACCAAATCTTTCTCTCTCCCATAGACTGCCTACTTGACAACAGAATATTCTTTGCCAAAACAGACATATGTCTGAAGGGATAACCGCAATCAGTGGTTTTACAATGTTACTGATAATCCGCCTTGATTGCAAAATGTTTATTCATATGACCGGTTTCGGTTCCTCTAGAACCATTTTCAGATCTGATATTTCGGTTACAGGAATAACCCGTGCACACACAACAACCTTCACATGCTGCGTCACATGAGGCAACATGTGAAGGTTGCTGTGTGTGGACGGTCGTAGAGCTACAGAAAAAGTTAATGAAGTTGAAGTCATTCTTCAGTCTGTATAACATAGTCCTTTAACAAGTACACCAACAATTAAGACTTATCGTCGTTAAATATACAAAATAACGCCAGACATTACAACGGCATGGGTTCCAAGCGAAGGTAAAAGCTTTCACACAGGTGATGAAGCTCGCCGACTGGACTTTTATTGAGAAATACTTTCACACCTCTAACCAGCAAAGGCACTATCGAATTCGATAGCATGAGAACAACGGTAACTAATATCTATGGTGTGATGAACATACCAGAATACTGGTAAATAATTTTCGCTCATCTTCCTCATAGGCAAATGAGGAGGAACGTCCAGAATCAGATTGATTGCAGCAGTCGTCGGTTCCCTGTTATGGGTCCAAAAATGACGCTACGGTCTCCTTTCCATGTGTTTCTCACTTCTTTGTTGAAAAGAGAAAAATCTGTAACAAACGTTACGTCGTTTCACGAAATTATTTTAATGCAGATTTTGTGCCCAGTGGATTAATACTGGTCAGCTGATCCTACCACTTAAATCCATTAGACTTCTTTCTGTCCTAAAAGAAAGTTCATTCAACACCTGACACCTTGTAACATTCTACTTCCGATCTCGTAGCTAATGGTTTGTCGTAGTGGTGATTGTATTTTAACTCGAGGGTTTGTTTCAGGTAGAACAGTTGTGCGAGAGACCACTACTGGCTGGGTGTCATCGATTGTCACTGAGTCCAGAGCAGATGTTTCAGAAAAAGATTCCGGCGAGATTTTCCCCGATTCGAAACTTGTGAAATAAGATTCTTCTTCGGTAAGGCCAAACGCATGTACGTATTTTTCAAAAATGAGTGCCGTTTGTTCTCCAAACTTTTATAAAAGAGTCTAGACTTGTCTAAATGTCAACGGATTTTCCATGAGCTCGATAGAAAGTTTCCGTCAATATATAAATAACCGCAAAGAGAAGTAGTGTCTGAAGGGAGCACGAAGCGAAAGAGTCCACTGGCGTAACAGGGTCAGGAGCAGTGGAAATGTCAGTCACACAGGTGACAAGCGCAGAAATTTTCATCCACAGATACACGCCCCGAGCCAGCTTACGTTGTGTTGGAGATGATACTTCGTGCTACATTATTATTTCCACCATGTCCTGTTCCATTCGCGAATGGCGCGCTTCAAGAAGGACTCGTTGTGCGAATCCGTCTGAACTAGAATTTCTGAGGATTTCCCATTGTAAGTAGGCTGTTTAGGTTTTTTTATTGGTAATGCCACCTCTGTATAAAAAAAAATCACTGGCTGTGCTGCGTGCAGTCTGTGGCTGCTTTGCATTGTTGTAATACTCAACCATTGTAGTGTTAGGCAGCTGGCTGTGAACAGCGCATAGCGTTGGCAGTTGGAGGTGAGCCGCCAGCAGTGATGGATGTGGGGAGAGAGATGGCGGAGTTTTGAAATTTGTCATGAACTGCTGTATTTATGTATGATGATATCAAGGCAAATACATTGTTTGTTCTCTATTAATATCTTTCATTTGCTAACTATCCCTATCAGTAGTTAGTGCCTTCCATAGTTTGAATCTTTTATTTAGCTGGCAGTAGTGGCGCTTGCTGTATTGCAGTAGCTTGAGTAGCGAAGATTTTTGTGAGGTAAGTGATTTGTGAAAGGTATAGTTTAATGTTAGTCAGGGCCCATTCTTTTGTAGGGATTATTGAAAGTCAGACTGCGTTGCGCTAACAAAATATTGTGTGCCAGTTTAAGCACAGTCGTGTATAATTTTTCAAAAGGGGAAGTTTCATATGTCGACCCTTAGCCGAGGATACCTCACTGGAATCTTCTGATTTTTTTCTTGTAGTTTGTGTAATTAGTGTAGCTTTTGTTTATTGCTAGCGCGTAATTGTAGAGAAAATCTCCTTTGTAGTTGCACTCTTTCATTGTTGTACAGTAAAACAGTTGTGGCATGCATGTAGATTTGCACCAAGTATTTCGCAGCTGCAATTAACTAGATATTATTTTCAGTGTTATGTTAATGTGTTCTCTTGTTTTTGCTCTTCAAATTGTGCTTTTCTGTGTTATCGTGTGAAATATTGTGACAATAATGGCGTGTGAAAAACGTAACACTAGGCTACAAAGTAAACTGAGAAATAATAGTGACGACGAGCGTAGCTTATCAGCACCACTGTGTTATGAATTAACAGACATTCAAAGTAGTAATTTGGTAACTGTGCATAGGGAAATGGAGCGGGCGTCAAATAATGGCGTAGACAATGAAACAAGTAGTGAACAGGGAAGCATTATCGATTGATCGGTCGGCAATAGCTCGCCTCAGGAAGCCGAAATGACACGACACGATCTCGCAAATACTGTAGATTCAGGTTTTGGATCCTCACCGTTTTCTCAAATAAGTCAAGACACATTTACTGTTTGTCAAAATGTGAATGTTTCCGGTGCAAATTCACTGCCGAAAAGCACTGAGGAACATGTTTCAGACACCAATTCATTGTTATTACAATTAATACAACAAATGGGACAAACACAGCAAAAGCTTCAAAAGTTAGACACAATGGAACAAAATCAGAGACAAACACAGCAAAAGCTTCAAAAGTTAGACACAATGGAACAAAATCAGAGACAAACACAGCAAAAGCTTCAAAAGTTAGACACAATGGAACAAAATCTTAAAAAGTTAGACGCAATGGAACAAAATCTTCAAAAGTTAGACTCATTGGAGCAAACTCTTGAACAAACACGTGAGGATTTAACTACTGAGTTACATCACATTGAATCGAAATGTCAAAAAGTCTGTAATGACGTAAAAACACAAATTTGTGAGCATTTCCAACCTATTTTTTCGCGTCATGAAAATGCACTACAGAATCACGAAGCAGCCATAAAAGAACTGCAAACTACTGTTCATGAAAATCATGAGACCTTGCAAGCTAAATTTGACTCAGTTGCATCTACCGATTCGGTTACGCAACTTGCAAAAACTAAGGAAAACTTGAAGGACACAGTAGATTCGATTTCAGCACAAATGGACACTCTGAAACTTGGTTCAGAAAAACACACTGAGGAAATGTGTTCACTATCGGAGAAAGTAGCCGAACTTTCGGATCAGGTCACTAACTTATCTACGAAGGTAGATGATAATCTGAATGACACAAAACCGGTAGTCTTTAATGACACAGAAGAGAGCGAACAAATTAGGAAACTGAAACAAAATCTGAATCAAATTAATACGCAACATCAAAGAGAAATCCGCGAAGTACAAGATCAGCTGACACAGGTAATACAAGAATTACGTATTTCAGAGGACACTCGCGCCCCAACACGGGAAGAGGGACTTAGAAATACGGAAAAGACGCAAAATAATAACACAGGGCATTTCGGAAGTTATGAAATAAACTGGCAATGTGCACCGAATTTTGAGATGGAACGGCCGACACGACCTAACAATGACCGATATGCGACTCGTCGACATGATGATTTTGACTATAAGCTGTTCATTACTACACGTAAATTCAAAACGTTTAAGAATTCTGCCAACGACATTCATCCACAAGCGTGGCTCCATCAATTCTCTCATTGTTTTCCTCCCAACTGGTCATTGGAGCACAGGTTAGAATTTATGTGTGGCTACTTGGAGAATGAACCAGCTGTAAGAATGCAATCGGTCATTCACGATTGCCACAGTGAAGGAGAATTTTACCATGCCTTCCTCTCAGCATATTGGTCTCAAGCCACACAAGACCGAGTAAAATATAGCATCATAATGATGAAACGTTTCGAACAATATGAATTTTCCAGTATTATGAAATATTTTGAAGACATGTTGCACAAGAATCAGTACCTGTCAAACCCATACAGCCCCTTAGAACTCATCCGCATTTGCTTAATGAAATTGCCTGAACATTTACGACATATTATTTTGGCAGGACGTTGCAAAGACGACATTGAAGCTTTTCAGGGACTCTTACAAGAATTAGAAATTGACACTGACAATCGCGGAAAGCGTAAACAGGAACACAACAATTACAGGTCACATCCGTCGCAATTCCGCGATGAAAGAAATAATAACTGGACACGACAAGGCTATTCTTACAACATAAATCGTGACCAAAACAGACACCACCCGTACGCCAACCGTTGGCAGAGTAGTAATAATTACAGGGAAAGATCATCTCTCCGCGGTAGTGACTATCACAGAGACAATCAGAGAAACAGACAATATGGGTACCAAAACAATTATTATCAAGGGAGGCAGAATAACTTTAGACGCAACGGTCCTGCGCGCAGTTACGATTCAGGGAGAAATTCTCCACCACTTAACCGACAAGGAAGAAACTACGGAACCTACCGACATGACGACAGACGATATATTCGTAACGACAGACCTGAATTGCATCAGAACTGGCGGGATTTAAACAGAGCTGGGCCCTCTCGGCAAGGCGAATTTGTAGAAGTTACGTCTCCTAATCCCAATAACGACGCACGCCAACAAAGAGAAAGACAATGACTCGCACAGCAGGCAGCCGCGTGCGCCAGCTGGCTCAGGGAAAAATAACATACACGCTAACCTTGAGAAAAATTCCAGTATTCTTTATCGACGTATACCACATGATAATTGCGTTAAACTTGAAACTCTGCGTACTAGGAAGAGTAAAGGTCTACAGCACATTTCACATGTAAAACCGTTTGTTGAAAGATAATCTGCTTTTTAACTTTGTCTTTGCCATAAAACTTTTCACTTCACATTTCTAGTATGCTTTGTCAGACTTAAGAAACTGTTAACATGCAACAATGTTTGAAGTTAAACATCCAGTCTAGAACCTAGGGAACATTTTTAAACAGAAATTACGAATGTATTGTTATAGTGAACAGACGACACAGTGTTGTATTTGTACATTCTTGCTTGTTAGTTCCACGATTACGTAACGACTATCAGACTTACATACTTAGGACACATACTAGTACTGCTAATGAGATTTTGATGCAACATTTTGGTTTACTTGAAAATACATTCTGGATTTAAAGTACTTTCTGTGAGATACCAGATGACACAGGGGTTAGTTTATGTAACAGCTACACGATTTTATCACGACGTTACTAATGAGTGACAATTTACAATGTTGCTTTTGCGGTGTATCTGTTTTATATCTGCACAGTTTTCTGAATTCTTCTGGAAAGAAAACCATGTTTTAGTAGTAACTTTTGTGGTATAGCAACAATGAGACAGCCTTTTTCGTGGCACAACAATACGTTACAGTACAGTACTTTCTTCATCACAACAATAAGCGTAATAACTAAGATATCTATTCGCAAAGCATTTCATTTTTGTGTATCGTGAGGTAAGTACATTGACTTCTGCAGAACTTAGCTTTCGGAGGACGATAACTACGACACTTCCACAGAGATTATCTTACAACATGACGCACAGTTTAGCGCTACAGTACACGTATTTGAGTGATTAATTTCGCACTTAAAACATTTTTTTAAGATATTTGAGGTGCAATGATACAAGGGTTTTCCGTGATATATTTCATTCCATTGCTGTAATCTGTAACACCTGAGGGTATAATTACATTAATCCTCAGGGGGGTACACGCTTACTTTGTGTACCATGTGTTTGGCAAGCACAAGAAACCCTAGCTAATGTGGTATTTGCTTATACAACTTTACACATCGGTACCATATTTCTCTAACACACAAATTACACAGCTATCTGATTATTTACCTGACAGAAACAAACATTTTTTTACTATATTAGTGACAGATGTTTACGTAATTACACAGTTGAATAATTTCACACTTATGAAATTGTATTTTGTCAGTACTTTGTGAATTGTTCATATTTTTTCGGAGCCATTGTGGTACTATGAGAGCTTTGAATGATGTATTTGGTATGGGATCATGATTTTTAAAGTACGTTTGAGGTTGATGACACTATTGAAATGAGCAGAGAATTTTTTTAGGTTTTGAAGCTATTGGAGGAATCTACGACGATTTTGAGAGTTGACTGAGGTGTTATGATATTTTTACGACGACGATGTGTATTATGCTGCTGAGGTATGTTTATGGTCAAGAAGCTGATGCTATATGAGGAATTTGATTATGCTACATATTTTATATAATGAAATATTAAAGAAGCGTCGACGAATATATATATGTGTAATAAGGTAAGGAGTAATGAGTAGCGGTTAGGGACACTGATTTGTGAAAAAGGATGTTGGAAACCGAGAAATCGTACTTTAAGGTTATGAAATGTGTGTAAATGGGTGAATGTATCACAATGCCGACGAAAATTTTTTTTGGGCACTGTTATATCAATAGGATTTTGTTTCTACACATTTGTAACCAAATTCTCAACCTGTGAATTTTTTTTATATGAGACTGTCACTGTAGCAAAAACTGCTGTCATAAATATTTCGGTATTAAAGGTAAGTGACCGTGACGTAATTCGTTGTGAGCGGCCAGGTGTGCCAGCCGCCTTGAGAAAAAGCCATTAGGTGGTAACAAAAAAAGGGGGAGGCCATTATCCTCGCTATTGACATTCCTTTGTAGAAAGCATCGTAAATACGACACGCTAATAATAACTTGGAAACATTTTTACATCTGCACACCTGATTATGACAAGAGTCTTTCTACGAGAGTTGAGAGAATGTCTACTAACTTATGAAATGTCACATGACTATTGAATGATATTTTTATGCTTTGGTTTGCGTAATTGTTTATTTCATTTGATATCTAGTTTCTAGCTGCACTGCAGCATTGGTTAAAATAAAATTTTATAGATGTACTAATATAAATATTTTCTGTCTAAAGATCGAGTAAATAATAATTTTTTCAAAAAAAATGAGGGAGCACAAAAAGACATTTACCTTCACAGGAACTGCAATCATAGTTTTCTTTTCAAGTACTTGTTAATTTCTTTTGTAGAATAAATTGTGATGCATCACTCTAGTGTTAAGATGTGACATAGGTATTAGACATGGCCATTTTTAGTGTAATACTTTTTCTGCTTGAACTTTGTCATGTTTAGGTATAAGTTATGCTGTTTCCCAGGCATAGTGCTACTGAATTTTAATTTGTGTTACTCTGCTAAGCCAGATTTATTTTTCTTGTTTGCTACACATTGCCTTATATTAGTCGTAATATTGCAATTGCTTCGCTAATTTCTAAAATGCTGCTTCCTTTGCAAATCTGCACTTTTTTGTCATTGCTGTTTGCGCTAATTGTTTTATGTGCTGCTGCATTGCCTTGTCCCTTAGTTTAGCATCTGAGCTCAGTAGATTTAAGTTAGCTTAAGAGGGGGTAGACTATATAAGAAACTAGTTGTGATGAATTGGAAGAAATGCATTGAGAAGATAAACGAAAAAAGTACAGAAAGCAGGTATAGATAGGACTTTTTGGGAATAATGATGAACGAAGGGAGATCTCCATGCAAAATACTGCAGTAAAACAAACCCTGTCCTTTCCTTTTGTGTCATCCCTCTACGTGTTTGTGTACCCTTGCGTATTTGTGTTTTTCCTGTCTTTATATGTTTATCTGGTGAGAGTTACATTGTAGAATTTTTCTGATAATATGTTATTTTCTTTGTAAAGATGTTTAGACATTATTTATTCTGTTCTGTTTTAATGCTCATGGGTGAAGTTGATGTTTCGAAAGTTACTCTGATTTTTTATGTATGTACTCATGTCATAATTCCTGTAACACTGATGTATATGTTATTTCGATTCTTTTGTAAAGCCTGTTTTACTACAAATGTTATCTGTATTGTTATGTTCTTTAATGATGTATTTTGTACCTTTGTTATTGTATTCTCATGTTATAATATTGTAATTGACACCAGTTCAGCAAATTAAGTAACTTGTAAGCATTCATTTCACTGCACACATTTCTGTTGGTCATAATATATGCACAATATGTACAAAAGAAAGAGGACTGTTAGTGCACCCATGTGTGTTGATAAGTCAGCGAGGGACTGGTTAACAGCATTGCTGGTTCTAAGGACAATTCCAAAAACTTTGTGAGTGCACAAGTGGTGGTTTATGGACTTGCTATATTGTCCACAAGACTCTTCGATGGTGACTGTGCATCTGCACCGTCACAGCAGATGGCTGCTGGCCATCTCTACAAGGATTACAGTGGGTCTACATCTTTGATGACTCACCAATACCATTACTTCTACAAGGACTGCAGTGGGTCTGCCACTCTGGTGGCCCACCAATACCATAATCTCTACCAGGACTACTTTGGGTCTGCTCTGTGATGACCTACCTACCAATATTCTTCAAAACTTCGACTGACTCTGCTGTGGGTTTGCTCTGTTGTGGCCCATTACCTGTCTGCATGTCAAGAGTCAGCACTGTCTTTCTGTTGGAAGGACAACACTACTTCTTCAAGACGGCATGGAAATCCACTACTTCTGTGTGCATTTTCTTTTACTGCTCAGACTTTGAGAAAACACTGCAATTTTACTGTGATGAACGATCAGGACTGTCTTTATGGACTGTGAGAAAATTTTAGCTTTTGACCAACATTGTATCAATAAGTGTGTGCATTTGATATCTTTGTTATTGTAATTATGAAAAATTTCTTCAAATCTGTATTGGCCACTGCCCAAAACAATTTGTAAATATTTTTGTGGGGAGCATGGGGGCTATGTAAGTAGGCTGTTTAGGTTTTTTTATTGGTAATGCCACCTCTGTATAAAAAAATCACTGGCGGTGCTGTGTGCAGTCTGTGGCTGCTTTGCATTGTTGTAATACTCAACCATTGTAGTGTTAGGCAGCTGGCTGTGAACAGCGCATAGCGTTGGCAGTTGGAGGTGAGCCGCCAGCAGTGATGGATGTGGGGAGAGAGATGGCGGAGTTTTAAAATTTGTCATGAACTGCTGTATTTATGTATGATGATATCAAGGCAAATACATTGTTTGTTCTCTATTAATATCTTTCATTTGCTAACTATCCCTATCAGTAGTTAGTGCCTTCCATAGTTTGAATCTTTTATTTAGCTGGCAGTAGTGGCGCTTGCTGTATTGCAGTAGCTTGAGTAGCGAAGATTTTTGTGAGGTAAGTGATTTGTGAAAGGTATAGTTTAATGTTAGTCAGGGCCCATTCTTTTGTAGGGATTATTGAAAGTCAGATTGCGTTGCGCTAACAAAATATTGTGTGTCAGTTTAAGCACAGTCGTGTATTAATTATTCAAGGGGAAAGTTTCACCATTAAGGTCATTTCGCGACACGTATATGGAACTCATCTAAGAAATACGATCTCACAATTTCAACAATAAAATTTCCCCAAGTGTCGAATCCTTCTCTTGTAGTATCACCCACTTGAACTTCCTAACTGTCTCTGTGACGGTGTCACTCTCACCAATGCGACCCTGGACGAATATCACAATCTTCTATGGATCTTCTCTGTCTTTTCTATTTATCGTATGTTGCAAGAAGCACAGATTGACGGACGATACTGAAGAATCCTACAAAATTCTACTGTAAGCGAATTACCGTACTACAGGATTTGTCCGGTGAATATCATCTCAGCCTGGTATATGCTTTCCCTAGAGTTGCTTTGTTCCGGGCTCGCTTTGTAGGATACGTTACTGCTTCCAGTGGCTGATGGGCAGTGTTATCCTATAGCAATAGGTCTTTCCCTCTGCCTTATACATTACATTTGGTTGACGGTCAACTACCGGTCCCCACACCCGTCACGGATTCTAGGTTTGTCTTCCAGCAGTCTGTAACAGTGGTGCTGATCAGCGAAATGATAAATCGTGTTCAGAAGCTGCTCTGTCATAAAAATGTTACACTGCTCAGTAGAAAACCCTTGTGAAGTCTATAGCTTGGGGTCCAGGGTCTCGTACGAGCTTCATGAAAATTTAGCGACACAATAGGAGGGTGCTACTTTGATCCGAAATCACTGTCATAGGATGGAAATGGAATTGGCTCGATTTATTAACGTGGAAATAAGTAACCACATACGTTATATCACCGAATTAAGTTCCATGGTACTTGTAGTTATTAACTAAAGCTCTTTGACCGTTCCTTCAAGAGATCTAAAGACGTTGCATGTACGTATATGCTACAGTTCGGTCATCAGTTGGTTTACAAGGACCTTTTGTGTTATCGAATATTCTAGGAACATACCTGCAAGGATATTCTCCGGAAAGTGTAGTAGCAGAGGCCCTTTCTACTACAGTTCTCTAGCCATTCCAGCCATGAAGTAATACATTTTCTGACCGACTGATTGACCGATGTGATCAAGTTCACTGGTCACCGAAATCGCATGACCTTCTGCCTTTAGGTATTATTCCATGAGGAGGATGCAAACCAAAGACCATAGCCAAAACATAATTGCACGGGTAGTGAACAGATGAGGAAGCCTATACATCGGGGCATAGAACTGTTAGGAACTAACAAGTTTGCTAAGTGATATGCCTTTTGGTAATCACCAAATCATCGCTCGAAAAACAAAAGACAGTGAGCAATGTTGAGTGTAATAGCTGCACAAGTTGTACAGGAGACACGAACACTGCGTCGAAAACGTTCCAAAACTGCGTTCATTCATGGCTATAAGCGACGCCAGTGTCATCTTGAATTACGAACTGCCAACAAAAGCTGTGGCATTCGACCTCTCAGTTGTGAGAAGCCAATGTTAGGTAGCGGGCGTACGGCCGCAGGGTGTCAACATTATTGTGGCACACATCGCAATGGAGCAGCCTCTCTAAAGGAAGTGTTGAAAATTCTACTGTGGCAACTTCACAGAAATGCGAAATGCGGACAGTTCTTTTCTGGAAAAAGTGAATCATAACAGTGAACGATACTTGGTATTCAATACTAACCCACCATAAAACGACGAAGTGCAGAAATTCACATGAAAGGTCAACGCTTTCAGCATATAATCGACATTGAAGCCAATGTGATTTGCAAGTTGTAGACGGTACCAAAGAAGGACTTCTCAAACAGTTTCGAATGACTGCATGAATGTTCCTTGCACTGTACTCAAGAGGGTGGAGACCATGTAGAACACGTTAAGTATTGAAACCACCATCGCAACTTTTCTCTAAACATTGTTGATTCACTCTCTACACGTTTTGGAATAAAGGGATAGGCTTTTTTTTTGCAGAAAAATTGAAAATCATTGCAATCAGAGGAAAAAAAATTGTGCCGTCTACAACCGGAAAATTGGAAATTTGTGGTAAGGCCTTATGGGACCTAAGTGCTGAGGTCATCGGTCCCTAAGCTTATCCACTACTTAATCGAACCTAGACTAACTTACACTAGGGACAACACACACAGTCATGCTCGAGGGAGGACTCAAACGTCCAACGGGGGGAACCGCGCGGACCGTGACAAGGCGTCCCTAGATCGCGTAGCTACCCCGCGCGGCCAACTGGGACAGTTTGTCGATTCAACAAGCTCCTCCCATACCTGATATGTGGTTCTGAAACGATTCCATGTGATTCTCTTCATTAAGATATTTCACCATTTTTTGCTATTTTACTGTGACCTTTGGTGAGATGGTAACAACCCTCTTGAAGAGGAGGGAACTGTTGAGTACACCTTACGGATTTAAGTTTATTATGTATATTACATGGGGGCTTAATTAAAAAGAAATAAATGAATGCAATAATGCAATAATTTTAGTAGCTGTGTGTCCGGTTACGAAATCTCGTAACCGGTTGAAATTAGGACGCAATCTGACTGCATAAAATGAAAATAAAGAATGACAAGAAATTTCCGTTAACACAATTGATTAATTAAGTCCCCTGCAACTATAAAAGCTACGAAACATCAAAGCACAAGTGTAACTGTCGTGTGTGTGGTAGTGTGACTCAACGTACATGTATCTGGCATGGTTCTTCCTCAATACGACAAGGTATTTTAAACACCATTTACAATGAACTAATTGACAAACCAGAAATACTATAATTGCACATAGAAGCCAGAAATACAAGTCTAATACATGAACACGAGCCAGATGCTTTGTTGACTGAACCTGTGACCAAGAGGCATTGTCTTTAAAGAAATGTGAAATAATTTTTTTCTTATCTCAGTGTAATATATTGACGAAAAATACACTGTGATCATTCCAACATCTTCCATCTATACATTATACTAACATAACAGCATCTACTCTCTCGCCCAACAGAACTACAACTGCACTCGACATCCTCTGAACTAGTACTGCTCTCGACATCCTCTCAACAAGTACTGCCCACGGTAACCTCTGAACTACTACTGCACCAGTGGAGGCGGCGGAATAATAATCTTTGGCGCAATCTTTGGCACTGTGACTCAGTGTAGCCACCTTTCAATATTTATATAATGTGTACATTTCACCCAACTGTCCCCTTACTCTGTGAATGAGAGTTACAATACCAGATCGTATTGTTGAGTGGTACTTAAGTAAATAAATTAGTGAAATCAAAGTGAAGTAGAAATTAGAATATAAATGAAAAACTTGGTTTAGTTTAGAGAGTTACATACTGGCAAACAGCGGGCAGAACAGCAGAGCAGAAGAGACAATGACCTTGAAGTCAGCAAGTTCCACATAAGCGGGCGCTGTCGATTCAGCCGTCAGGGCATCGCCCGACCGGCTCACGTGTTTCTCAGTTGTCGCATGTGAGCAAAGGCCCTCGCCTACATTCCAAGAGCCAATGACCGACGTTAAGAAGATTCTTCAAGAAGCTTTTGAACGTGAGAGAAGAGGCAATGACCGGCTCACGTGTTTCTCAGTCGTCACGTGTGAGCAAAGGCCCTCGCCTACATTCCAAGAGCCAATGACCAACGTTAAGAAGATTCTTCATGAAGCTTTTCAACGTGACAGAAGAGGCAATGTCCGCGAAGTCGTTCACCTCCAGTAAACTGAAGTGAATAAATACGCGAGACTCAGTGGGAGACGAGAGACGAAGAAGACGAAGAAGTGAAGAAGCGTAGCAGTAGCTTTCAGTCAGTTTCGGTGCTGAAGACCGTCATGCAAGAAGAGACTGCATCATGCACAGACGCACCAAGTCCGCCGCTGTAATGGAATAGCAAGCAGCAGCCGCAGCGCCAGAAGACAGAAGTTAAAAGGTATTTGAAGTCTGATTTTTACATACCCAGGTGACTCGTGAGGACGGGAAGGAGACGGCCTCACATCAGCAGTCACCTGTGAGCTGGGATGAAGATCTGACAGCCGAAGACTGGCAAGCGGGAGTCCGTTGTTCGAGTCCGGGACACGAGCCTTCCCCCGCCGCGCCGCTCCGCTGGCCGACGCACAACACACGCTGCCGCTTAGAGAAGAGAAACACTGGGACGCCACATCCAAGGTATCACCATCCGATTCACGACTTCGATCGCAATAATTAAACGGGCCACCTCGCGCTGCGCGTCTCCAGTCAGCTGGGCGAGACGGCGACATGAGATACACAATGCCACGCGTAATCAGACGCCGCCGCCGCCGCTGCCGCAGCAGAAGACTTCGCAAACGACACAGCTGCCGCTCTCCGAGCCAGAACATCGAGTAAGAAACAGTTGTACAAATCTTCAATAAAAGTTATCTTATGTAAAAATGATGTTTCATTCGACCTCATACCCGAGCCAAAGAAGAACCCACCCTGCCCACATGGTGTTAAGAGAGAAAAATTAATTAATTTAGTATTTTCACCCTGACATAATGCTTTAGAATGCTCATCCTGACAATTGACTAGCATCAAAAGAGAAAACTCAGTTACATTTAGTATCAGAACTGTTACAGTATGGGTGGTTTGAATTCGCAACTTTCACCGCTGTCGGAGACTTGTAGCTTGGGGTAACGGTTTTGCCAATTTGTAGGATGTAGCCATTGGTTCAAAGAGATGAGTACGCTTTCTGGAGGACTGGTGCCGTTAACTTTCGCAGGTGGTCCCTCGGAACACTTCCTCGTTCCTCGTGAAACACCGAGAGCTCGTGTCAGTGTACCCTTGTGAGCAATCGGTCCTGGATTATTGGTAAGAGCGATGTGTTCTTAAGGCACTCTGCAAGCAATTGGATTAAGTATTGGAACTGTGTTTTAAGTTCCCCATTGAGATACTCTAAAATTTTCTTTTCAGCTCTGAGTGTTTCGAAACACTTATTTTGGGAGTAACCTCTCAAGTAAATTATCATGTGTAGAAATTATACTGTTGTGTTTCGCAAAGAACTGCTATCATGCAAGCCTGTAGCGCAAAGGGATTTTGTGTTTCTGAATCACTATTCAGTGGATTACAGTGTGAACGTATCTTTTCAATTGACAGTTTAACATTCGTAGTTTACACGGAATCTTTTCTATTTATTTTATTCCAGTGATCTGTAATGCCTGATTAACTTCTGGCTTTGTTCAGGAGTTTCCCTTGTGTTCCCATGATCGTGCCTGAGCTTCCAGATTTTCACAGTAAATCATCTCATCATTCTGAGGAATTCTTAAACGTGTGGAATCGCGCGACCGCTACGGTCGCAGGTTCGAATCCTGCTTCGTGCATGGATGTGTGTGATGTCCTTAGGTTTAAGTAGTTCTGAGTTCTAGGGGACTGATGACCTCAGATGTTAAGTCCCATAGTGCTCAGAACCATTTGAACCATTTTGAACCTAAATGTGTTAGCGATATCCTTCCTACAGTCTAGTCGAATGCTTCTATCTTGTGTGTAATGCATCAACCGATGTTTTCTCCAAAAATTATGCGACATTAACATTCCAACGATAGGCTAAACATTCAGGGAACTTATTCGATTTGAGAAATCACAAATTTAACGGATTTTTACGGTTTTGTGCTAGTCTATAGATAACCAAACCATCTATCCATGATGGATAACAAGTTGTATGAGTATTTCTTGTAGTACTTCTTTCTTTTGATTTCATCTCTTGAAGGATTTATGTGTATTTACTGTGGTTAATTTCCAGTCCCGTATTGTATGCGTTTCCCATGATCATTTCTCACACCTTTTGTTATCAGCAGTACAACGTGCGTATTAGCCATTAGCTGCATAAATGTAATATATTTCAGAGTGGTTATCTTCTACAAATGAATTGGAACTTCGAACCGTAGTCTTCACCTTGTATTGTAATTGATCTGTTTCTGTGTAAATCTACTCTACTCCGGCGTTATATGATGCTGTTCTCGCAGTTCTATTGCCGGAATTTCCTTGTTAATTTATTAATTTTGTCTCTTCAGCGTACCAAATCCTTTTAATAGAATATATTCAGGAATTATAGTGACAGTAATTTGCAAGGTAAGTTAACCCTGCCCCCATCCCACAATTAGCTAAAGGTGTTTCACAGTCCACATGAGTAGATAACTTTCACTTCTGCCGAACCCTTTCCAGGGTAACTCAATGGAACAATCTTTCAATATACGTTATGAAAGATATACGTTATAAAAGAGGTGGTGGCATCAGTCTCCTGAGAAGAAAACAATTCGAAAGGCTTAAGGCATCAAAATTCAGACAAGTTACGGAATGTAAAACATGTAATAAGTACTAGATTGAGTATCAGTGAAAAGTAACGTTCACAAATACTTGTATGAAAATAAAGCAACAAAATTTTAATTAATAGTCCTGGATGATTAGCTACTTCTGCGACATTGTAAAAGAAATTATCACTTGGTTATCTGCCCTGTGGCAGGTTCAGGCTTCATAGCCCTCAGTATTTCTGTCTCTGCTTTCCTCTTCATGTCTGGAAACGTCCTTGCGGTCTACTGATGTCATTCAGCATCTGGTACCTTCTTCTGCCCTTCCCTCTCTTCACAGAAATAAATCCTTCAAATACCTCTACTAGAACGGAGTCACGGTTATGTTATATGTAGTTTACTACCCTCTTCTTCACTGGCAGCAGCATCCTCCAAGCAATCGTAAATCCATTATATAGATATGGAATGAGGGGCAGCGGCCGCTCGGACTGCTAAGAAATGTATATCAGCCGTTATTTTTGAACACTTCATTTAGGCTGCCAGTTTCAACGCCTAAGTAGCGTATTCTTCATTCTCAAAACATTGAACGTCCAGAGTATTCCCGTTGCATATGTGCAAAATACAGGAACCACTGTAATAACTCGATTCAGTTGAATTTCTGCGGAATCCAGTTACTACGGTGGTTGCTGTATTATGCACATACATGGCTGGAAATGACGTTCGACGTTTTGGAGACTGAAGAAGACGTTATTTAGCCTAAATAAAGTGTTCAGAAGTAACTGCTGATGGTGTATATTTCTACAACAATCCTCAGATCTTCTCCAACTCTTCTCAATACCTCCTCATTCCTGACTTTCTCAGTTCACCTGATCTTCTCTGTTCTGCGCCATATCAAAGTTTCACCTAACTTCATTCCCTTCCTTCCTTTCTCGGTGTCGATGTTTCTGCTCCGTACAAGGCCACGCCCCACACGAGACATTTCGCTCATCGCTTTCTTAATTATGTGTTCAAACCATTAACTAAATGTCTTTTCCCTTGTTGAAACACCTCTTTCGCCAGCGGCATCTTGACTTTGATGTCCTGTTTACTGTGTATATCTTCCCTTTTTCAGCTGTTTCCTCCAAATAAATAGGATCGGCAGGAGACTGCAACCCTGGCTGGCTTCTCTCTCGACCTTGCTGTCTCTCTAGATCTCATTTCCTTTTTGCATTCTTGCCTTCTGATTGAAGTACACATTTGCAATCATTTTTCACTCCTTCCACTTTATTGCTTTTGCTTTCAAGATATCAACCAGTTCATCGTTCTGCACTCTGTCGAAGTCCATTATGAGATCTATGAAGGCCGCAAGTACTTCTTTGCCATCTTCTATATATCTTTCATCTATAGTCCTTAGATGTCCAATGGAATCTCTTGTCTCCTGTCCCCTTCTGAAACCCTTTTCCTCTTCTCCAAGTACTTCTTTCAGTGCTCATTACTCCCATTCTATTCAGAATTCTGTGTTCTTCATACTTTGTTGAACTTGTCCTCTTTGGGTTTGGGGCTATTGTGGATACAAGAAAGACGTCTGGCCAATCTCCCTTGTCGCAAGTGCAACTGCAGAGAGAGGTCAACTCTTTTTCGCCTTTTAGTCATAAACTCTTTCAGATTTCTGCTGCAATATCGTCTACACCACACTCTTTTTGGTTTTCCAGTTCCTCTAAAACCTGAGTTACTTCTGACTCTAGAATGAGGCCTCTCCTTTCCTCCTCATTTATTGCTTCTTCCTTTTCAATGTGTAGATATGAAAGTATCTGATTAGTTTACGCTGCCAATATACACTGTCTACCTATCCTGAACTTCGTGTGACTCGCTTAATAATGTTCGTTCTTTCCTTTATATCTACACATTAGTTGTATTCTTTCTTTTCTGAAACAAAATCTCCTTGGATACTTGATAGTCTTTGTATATTCCCTCTTTCTCTAGTTTCTCCATTTCTGAGTGGATTTCCTCCGTCCACATTTCCCTAGTCTGATCAGTTGCTAATCCTCAATTCGTTGTTCAATTTCTTCTACTGCCGTTTTCATTCTTCATTGTGAGCATTTTTCCATTTTCTTCTTTCTATCATCTTAAACAAATGTCCCATACTTTTCTTCTGCTCTTGCACTTCACCAGTCCAGCAACATCTTTACTGGCTGTTTTATTCTCCTCTTGCACTTTGCCAGTCCAAAACCTCCTTTACTGATTGTCTTCAGGGTGTCCCTAAACTGTATCCACTGTTCACATATGCTCTCTCTTTAGAGCAACTAAATAAAGGTGTGAAATGGCTCATGGAGCATAGCTTTGTTGCGCTGCAATATAACATAGTGTTGCAGGCAAGTAAAAAATTACCACAACTAAAAGAACTACGTCATAGGACGAGAGGTTCGTTCACTGTGACTCCCATATACGACTGAATGAGAGCGCATAAGTTGACTCCAATAGTAACAATTCAGTACATTGACGCTACAGAATACACCGGCCATGCGTTCTGTGAAGTTGGGACATCACGGAGCGCCGCGCGGGATTAGCCGAGCGGTCTAGGGCGCTGCAGTCATGGACTGTGCGGCTGGTACCGGCGGAGGTTCGACTCCTCCCTCGGGAATGGGTGTGTGTCTTTGTCTTTAGGATAATTTAGGTTAAGTAGTGTGTAAGCTTAGGGACTGATGACCTTAGCAGTTAAGTCCCGTAAGATTTCACACACATTTGAACATCACGGAGTGTTCGGGAAAGCAGACCAGCCAGAAAAAGCAGGTAGCATTACGAAAGTGGGCCACTCTCACATAAATATTGCTCACTTCCAGCAGAAGTACCTCAGTTTCCAACTGACCAGCCTTGAGGAGGGACCAATGTCAATCTGCTACTTCCTCATCTATCTACAAGTTTCTATGTAAAAGAAAGTCCTACCTTGTCTTCTTCGATGCAGGTAGCCATTGCTAAAGAGGAAGATGTTGAGCACAAATCGATAAAATTCGAAAGCATGCTACTTTTTCGAAGTCAAGGCCTACTTGACTACTAAAGCTGAATAAAACGAAATTGAAAGTAAAGAGAGCATCGAGAGAAGCGTTCGACGACACTAAAAAAGGTTTTGCAATCCAGTCTGTCTAATCACGGTATCAAGTCTCGATATGTGAAGGCATTAAACACACCGAAATCATCTTTAGAGACGCCGATTGACAGTACTGGCACTGAAACGGAAGATGACAGAGATACGTACAAAATGCCAATTTCGGCTTTACGAAATTGTTTCACCATAGAAGATCGTAAAACGGTACCTCCTTTCTAACATCGCACGAATACCGAAAGGTCAGATATTGAGACATCGAGGAATGGAAAAACAAATGCGACGGCTTAAGTGGAAAGTCATCTGGACCAGGTAATATATCTGTGTGATTCTACTGAATAAATAGCAAAAAAAAAAAAAACTTTTGCCTTTCTTGCAGGTGTGTGTCGTAGGTCGGTTAAACAACGAAGATTACCTCGCGAGTATATAAAAAAGGCAAATCATTCCAGTTTTCAAAAAGGTTAGTAGGACATAAGCATGTGTCGCTGACATATGTTGTAAAATTGTGGAACATGTAGTTATGATGTGTTTGAAAACCGAAATCTCGGTTATATCGGCTCACTCAGTTCTTCATAGGATCCTGAGCACCGCTGACATCGACGCCCAGGCTGAAACCGTGTTGCTTGACTTCCGGAAAGCATTCTACACTACTCCGTGTTGCTGTTTGGTAAAACAAAAAATCATTCTGTGCAGGATCCGACTGCATGCGACAGCATGTGCTACCTAATACGTCCCAAAACACCGCGCATAAAAGCAGAACTTTTCCGGGGCTTATACCTCGTGTTGTGTTTGTAATACAAAGATAGGGTGAAGTGTTTTCGGTATGTCTTGGGCTAGTGACTATTGGCATACCCAACAGAACGATCGTCTTACTTCTGCTATACTACAGTACGGTAACCAATTTTGAATATAACACACTTCACCCAGCTTAGGCAAATGTAGCAAATCAATTGGTTCTTTTTGCATTAGATGTGAGCTACGGCACCATTTAGTTCATAAGCGTTTCCTGAGAAATCCCGAAAGCAATGGTTCTTGTGTGTGAAAACCGAGCCGCGGATTCCAAGACGGCTACGCACACTAAATGGCTGAATTTGTTACGGTATATTACTACGATATCGAATTCAAACAACCGTGGACAGTTTCTTGATATCCTTATCGGTTTCCGAGATACATAGGTTAAAGATACCCTAGTTTTACATAAATACATAAGTACAATGCGTTGTGAGGCAAAAAATTAGTTTATTAAGTGACGTATCAAGGCGGTATATGCTGTGATGTGTCCTCGTTATAACCAGAAGGGTTCTGAGAACATCATGTAATTCTAGTACCGAAGCAAATGTGAAATTTTGGTGCACATAAAATCCGATTTGAGGTGTAAAATTATATAGTTCGGCGTTGTTTCAATTTCATGTAAGTAAACTATCAGAATTTTACTTAGCCATATTTTTTTTTCGTATGGGTGACATCTCCTGCAGCAAGGAAAATGGAAGCAGTGGAAAACGCTCCTATCGGGGTACAAAAAAGGCGAACGTGCTTCTGCTTATTAAAAGATCCTGACTTAAAAGTGAAGCCCAGTTGCAAAAAATCTTCCCAAAAATATTGACATACAAACATGCTCGCGCCTTTTTATGCTGAGAGAGAAAGAGACAGTGGCAGTATACTGTAAGATACTAGGCAGTGGCTGTGGCGTGGAAAGGACGAAAGAGACTATGGCAGTGTCAGAGAAAGAGACGGATTGAGTGGCAGTGGAGCATACTTGATATTGACAGAACTGTGCTAGGCACATAGTGAAGGAGACATTACGAGTGAGAGAGGAATAAAGAGAAGGACAAAGTGGAAGTGTGTGAGAGCCACTGATAACGAGACAAAGAGTCTTCGACTATAATAACGAGGAAGAGAGAGATAGTGAGAGTGGAAAGGAATGAATGAGATGATAGCAGTAAGAGAGAGAATGAGGGAGATAGTGACAGGAGACGGATGTAGTAGGTCAGGAGGGAAGGAGACTGTGGCTGTGAGGCATGGGACGTCGACAGTTAGAGAGACGCAAAGAGATAATGGCAATGCGATGGGCAGAATCAGTGAGTGAGAATGGACAAGTCGGTGTGGATGGGCAAGAGCGACTTAAGCGACGGACTAGTAGGTTGAGCGAGTTACAGTTAGAGGAGTCTTTGGGAGTGGGGTGAGTTGCACGTTAAAAAGGCACGAATATGTTTGCATGCCCAAATTTATGGGAAAAAATTTAAAGGTGATGAGGAAAGTAGAATGTAATGACTGGTACGCCACTTTTCAGTGGTTTTTTTCATTTTCGGCTTTCTTGTGCTCCAATAGGAGCACTATTTGCTGGTATATGTGTAAGTAATCTAGTGGATTACGTCGGAAGCTCAATCATACGACACGGTTGCTTATAACAAGGTAACATTGTAGAAGACTGTAGTGAATTGGAGGAAGATCTAAGGTATATGTATAATTGGTGCAGGGACTCGGAATCGACACTGAACGTAAATAATATAACGTATTGCGCATAAATAGGCGAAGATATCCACTACTGTAAGATTATCTTATAGTCGAAAACTCACAGGAAATACATTTACTTCGAGCAACAACTCGGAGCAACCTAAAGGTTAAAGACGACATAAACGTGTGAAAAGCATATGCTATGCTGAGAACCAATGGAAGAAACTTAAGGAAATGTATACTACCGGCCATAGAAACTGCTACACCGAGAAGAAATGCAGATGATTACGGGTCTTCATTGGACAAATATATTACACTAGAACTGGCATGTGATTACATTTTCACGCAATTTGGGTGCACAGATCCTGAGAAATCAGTATCCAGATCAACCACCTCTGGCCGTAATAACGGCCTTGATACGCCTGGGCATTGAGTCAAACAGAGCTTGGATGGCATGTACAGATACAGCTGCCCATGCAGCTTCAACAAAATACCGCATTTCATCAAGAGTAGTGACTGGCGTATTGTGACGAGCCAGTTGCTCGGCCACCATTGTTCAGACGTTTTCAATTGGTGAGAGATCTGGAGAATGTGCTGGCCAGGGCAACAGTAGAACATTTTCTCTATCCAGAACATGCGGTCGTGCATTATCCTGCTGAAATGTCGGGTTTCGCAGGGATCAAATGAAGGGTGGAGCCACGGGTCGTAAAACATCTGAAATGTAACGTCCACTGTTCAATGTGGTGTCAATGCGAACAAGAGGTGATCGAGACGTGTAACCAATGGCACCCCATACCATCACGCCAGGTTATACGCTAGTATTGCGATGACGAATACACGCTTCCAATGTGCGTTCAAGGCGATGTCGCCAAACACGGATGTGACCATCATGATGCTGTAAACAGAACCTGGATTCATGCGAAAAAAATGACGTTTTGCCATTCGTGCACCCAGGTTCGTCGTGGAGTACACCAACGCAGGCGCTCTAGTCTGTGATGCAGCGTCGAGGGTAACCGCAGCCATGGTCCCCGAGCTGATAGTCCACGCTGCTGCAAACGTCGTCCAACTGTTCGTGCAGATGGTTGTTGTCTTGCAACTGTCCCCATCTTTGAGTCAGGGATCGAGACGTGGCTGCACGATCCGTTACAGCCATGCGGATAAGATGTCTGTCATATCGACTGCTAGTGAGTGATACGAGGCCGTTGGGATCCAGCACGGCGTTCCGTATTACCCTCATGAACCCACGGATTCCATATTCTGCTAACAGTCATTGGATCTCGACCAACGCGAGCAGCAATGTCGCGATACGATAAACCGCAATCGAGATCGGCTACAATCCGACCTTTATCAAAGTCGGAAACGTGATGGTACCCATTTCTCCTCCTTATACGAGGCATCAGAACAACGTTTCACCAGGCAACGCCGGCCAGTTGCTGTTTGTGTATGAGAAATCGGTTGGAAACTTTCCTCATGTCAGCACGTTGTATGTGTCGCCACCTGCGTCAACCTTGTGTGAATGCTCTGAAAAGCTAATCATATGCATATCACAGCATCTTCTTCCTGTCGGTTAAATTTCGCGTCTGTAGCACGTCATCTTCGTGGTGTAGCAATTTTAATGACCAGTAGTGTAATTCATCTACATAGGAAATAGGTTATAAATAATTTGTCCTTGAATAGTGTGTCCCTTCTCAATTAGGGTTATTAGAAGGGACAGAGAAGATCCAGTTCCACCGTCCCCTCCCTCCACCCCTCTTCCCCCGGGTTTCCCCTCCCCCTTCCTCCCTTCCCCCTGTCACCCCTGCCCGTGGCATCTCTGCTCTCCACTCTCCCTCTCCCACCCCCCAACCCCTCCTCCACCCTTGGCAGGTCCCCGGACTCGTACACGGTTAGTGAACATTCGCGCGCCGGAGATCAACGCCTCGTGTTCTGTGTGTGCCGTCGTTTTGTGCTTAAGTGGTTCAGTGTTATTCGTTTTGTGCACCTCCGTTCCCGTGTGACAATTTTCGTCTCTCTCTGTGTCCAAGTGTCTGAACAAATTTTATCTTGAACTCTACGCCCGTGAACGGCTCCATGTATTTTAAAAAGTGTTTGTCTCCGTTTCTATGTCCACCATGTTTTTTCTCTCAATGTCTTCATTTGTATCTTTTGTGTTTCTCTGAGGCCAAAGAGCGGCGTAGTATGCTGCTGCTGGCCTGCCTGTAAACAGGTTTAAAAATAACAATAAAGAAAAAAAAAACAAGAAGATCCAGCGAGGAGAAATGCGTTTCGTCTGGAGGTCGCTATTCATCGCGAGACGATTACGCAGGTACTTAAAAAATCCCGGGGATTCGCAAGAGGAGAGGCGTTGTATATCAGTGAGACTTCCGCTATTGAAACTGAACATTCCGGGAGAGACTGGGCTACATATTACTTCCTTCCACATACGACTCGAGAAGTAACCTTCACAAAAACCTCGAGAAATTATCACTGATAAGGCGTTAAGCATTGTTCCCATGCGCCATTCGCGAATGGTATAGGACGGATTCAAAAAGATACCCGTAAGGTGGTTTGCGGAATACAGATGTAGATATACGACTGTAGCAATCGAGTGAGAATGCCAGCGATATGGATGCCGGGCTGGTACAGTATATCGGCGCTGACAGCCGGGGCAGCTCAAGTTGGTAACAAGCGGACGGCGGCAGCGCGTCTCGGCGCGCCGCGGGGCGGCAATATATCAGAGCGCCGCTGACCGCCGCGCCGGCAGTATTGGCAGGTGAACTTCCGGGCCAGCCGCGCCCGGCTGCACTGCCGCCCTAAGCCGCTTACTCGCGCCTCCCTCCGCTGCCAGTGGCAAACGCCTCAGATACTTTAAGCGACCTCCTAGCTCCGAGCGTGTAGGGCAACTTTCTCAGTAGTACCGGGAGCTGTGAAGTCTATTGCTTCGCGTTTAGTGAAGAAAAAAGCAGTGCATAGACACATTCCTATAAACAACGAAACATTTGAATAACTGCTGCAGACACTGGAGCCTTCAACAAAAGAACATCAGTTCGCAAGAGAAAGTTTCATCTCCATAGCGCACTCGTCATCGCCATTGTAAGTTGTGGAGTGTGCGTGCGTATGGGCTCACAGAGGCAGAAATATAAAGACACCAGAGATCCTTCGGTGAGAGCAATCTACATATAACTCTATATCTACATCGATACTCTACAAATCACATTTAAGTGCCCGGCAGAGAGTTCATCCAATCATCCAATTCTCTATTATTCAAATGTCGTAAAGCGCGCGGAAAGAACGAACACGCATGTCTTTCGTTGCGAGCACTGATTTCCCTTATTTTATTATCGTGATCGTTTCTCTCTAAGTTGGTCGGCGTCAACTAAATATTTTCCCATTCGGAGGAGGAAGTTGGTGATTGATATTTCGTGAGAAGATTCCGCCGCATCGAAAAACGCCTTTGTTTTAATGATGTCCACTTCCAATCCTGTATCATTTCAGTGAGACTCTCTCCCATATTTAGCGATAATACGAAACGTGAAGCCCTTTCTTGAACGTTTTCGGTGTACTCCGTCAATCCTATCTGGTAAGCATCCCACTCCCCGCAGGTATATTCTAAAAGAGTATGGACAGCCGTAGTGTAGGCAGTCTCCTTAGTAGATGTTAGATTTTCTAAGTGTCCTGCCAATAAAACGCAGTCTTCGGTTAGCCTTCCCCACAATTTTTCCTATGTGTTGTTTCCAGTTTAAGTTGTACGTAAGTGTAATTCCTAGGTATTTAGTTGAATTTGCGGCCTTTAGATTTGAGTGATTTATCGTGTAACCGAAGTTTAACGAGCCGGCCAGGGTGGCCGAGCGGTTCTAGGCGCTACAGTCTGGAACCGTGCGACCGCTACGGTAGCAGGTTCGAATCCAGCCTCGGGCATGGATGTGTGAGATGTCCTTAGGTTACTTAGGTTTAAGTAGTTCTAAGTTCTAGGGGACTGATGACCTTAGAAGTGAAGTCCCATAGTGCTCAGAGTCATTTTTTTTTTTTGAAGTTTAACGGATTCGTTTTACCACTCATGTGGATGAACTCACACTTTTAATTATTTATGGTCAATTGCCAATTTTCGCAACGTACAGATATCTTTTCTAAATCTGTTTTGCAGTTTGTTTTGATCTTCTGATGACTTTGAAGGTCGATAAACTACGGCGTCATCTGCAAACAACCTAAGACGGCTGCTCAGATTGTCTCCCACATCGTGGATACAGATAAGGAACAGAAAAGGGCCTATATCACTACCCTGGGGCAAGCCAATACAATGAAGAGTATCCCTGAGCCTCACAGGTCCAGGTACACTTGTGTGCGAAACGTAAGGAAGAAAATAGCGTATGATGGGTCACCTCTAAGTAACATAGCTTGATGAATCTTCGATCATACATAGAAACAACTGCTACTGTACAGATCACAAGTCATCTTCTGGATGAACTCTAATCTCTGTTTACCTCTACAGTTTTTATCCTCTACAGCTCCCTCTAGTACCATGTAAGTCTAGTACCATGACGTCTTAATAGATGTCCTACAGTTCAGTCTTTTCTTCTTGTCGGTGTTTTCCACACATTCCTTTCTTCGCCGATTCTGTGGAGATCTTCCTGACTTCTTACTTCACCAGTCCAATGAATTTTGAACATTCTTCTGCAACACCACATTTCAAATGTTTCCATTCTCTTCCCTCCCGGTTTTCCCACAATCCACGTTTAACTACCGTGTCACCCTGTAATCCAAACGTACATTCTCAGAAATTTTTTCCTCATGTTAACGCGTACGTTTGATAGTAGAAGACTTCTTGTAGCCGGGAATGTCCTTTACTGCCAATGTTATTCTGCTTTTTATGTCATCCTTGCTCTGTCTATCATGGCTTACTTTATTGCATAGGTAGCAGAATTCCTTAACTTGATCTAGTCCCTTATCAACGGTTTTGCTGTTAAGTTTCTCGCTGTTTTCACTTCTGCTACTTCTCACTGCTTTCGTATTTCTTCGATATAGTCTCAGGTTATAATCTCTACTCAGACTGTTCATTCCATTCAATAATTCCTGTAATTCCTCTTTACTTTCAGTGAGGATAGCAATGTCATCGAGAATCTTGTCATTGATAACCCTTCAGCTTGAATGTTAATCCCGCTCTTGAATATTTCTTTTATATCCGCCATTGCTTCTTAGATGTTGGTTTGAACAATAGGGGCGGAAGACTGAATCCCCGTCTTACACCCTTATTAATCCGAGCACTACATACTTTGTCTACCACCATTATTGTTCCCGATTGGCTCTCGCACACACACAGCGATTTACGATGGGTCCTGGACACTGCAAAAAACGGAAGATGATTGTTAACAGGATGTGTGGTTGCCACGGGTGGCAGTACATTGCTTGTAACTTGCTCTCATGCTGGACATAATGCTGGTAAGGAGTCATTGTCGCAGGGTGTTCCATTCCTTTTCCAACGCAACGTTGGTGCAAGTGGTCGCGTTGCTATATGACTCCGCAACGCATCCCACTCTTGCTCAATCAAATTCAAGCCGGGAGAATGGGCAGGCCAGACCATTATCCCAAAACTCTCTCTTTACAAGAGCTGCTCCATCTGCGCTGTTCAATACGGTCTCCCTTCGTCATCCATAAAGATGAAGCCAAGGCCGAATGCACTACTGAGAAGACGTACATGGAGGAGGATTACTGGACATTATTTCTTAAACGTTCCACCAAAATTTGTTAGCTCGGCCTTGTTTCCTGACTTAGCCTTCTTAAACATAACCAAGAATTTTACCCGAAATTTAGCAAACGTTGTTCCTCTCTAGACATGACACTACATGCCATGCGACTTCCTCCCTACCGATAGCTCGTTGGACTATTGGAAGCTTACGTTGTTGAAGAGGAAATTTCATTCGGAAATAATTTTTCGGTTTCCGTAGCCGTTCACTTGAGATGGCACTGTGATTGCGGCCATATTTCTGTCTTGACCTACAAACTGAACACCACATTATCAAAGACTATCTTCAGTCCTTGGTAAGTCTACCTGTCAGTAAAGGAATCTAGGTATTGCAACAGGCCGATGAACGCACTGCCTTGAAAACTAACCCGAGAAAATCACTCGGACCTACCGACGAGCAGCACCATTAGCTCTGGTTAACAGCGAGAACCACCGACCAGTACACCACATATTTTACACAAGTCGTGTCACTGAAGCATCCATACAGCAGGTTTGGCCGCACAAAGCTAACTGGCCAAAACTTCTCATCCTTAAGCCAAGATTGCTCCAGATAAGCATAATAGCACTACAGCACTCAACGACCACCATCTCGTCCGTGAGGTCGCAATAAGACCATACAGCTCCGTTCGAACTATTTGCTACAGACATGTCTCCGCTGACTGTTGGGTGCTGCCTCCTGCCGGATGCATATTGGCGTTCATGATGCTATATCAGATGCCCTCGCCTGGAAACAATGAAAGCTCAGATCATAATACTCGCATGAAAGCAATACTTACCACGTAAAACGCTTCGCTCTAGCGCTTTCGGACAAGCCTCTTCAACCTGTATTACTATGGTGGCAATAAACATGCAGGTCCTCTCCTGTCGTACCTGCAACATGTCAGCTCTGTTTGATGGACGTCACAATCGACAAACGTCATATGCATGAGCCACAGCAGAATTTTTCCAAGATGAGGCAACATCCTAAATTGCGTTTCATGTGTAACTGTTTCAGTCAGTTTGAGTAAGATGTCACGCTCCACGAAATAAAACTGATGTACGTAAAAAGGACTGAAAAATGTGATCTTACAGTTTTTGAGATATTACTTTGATGCCTAAAAGGTAAGCAAATCTCCACAGTGTAGGCAAACAACAGATTTTTAGGTCGTTAATAGGAATATGTAATGCACCAGTGGTCTAAGGGTAGCGTTTTGATTAGTGATCAAAACGTCCTATCAACCTAGATTTCAAAAACTCGTTTACGGTAGAGGACTTCAGCAACATTCCCCCTTTCAGTTATTGAACAAACACAGCGATGGCTGACAGTGTTTAGTGTATCTGGGATTGTTAAACAGTTAAAATCCTTAGACGCCCAGGCGGTATCCCCGTAAGATTTTATGGTGACTATGCTACAAATATAGCACCATTCTTATTCATGATCTAACAGGGAACAGTGGAAAGTTCCACGGGACTGGAAGAAGGCCCAGGTCATAGCAATCTATAAAAAGGGTAGAAAACCGGATGCACATAATTACCGGCCAATTTCACTGAGATCGGTTTGTTGTAGAATCATGGAACATATTTTGTGTTCAGACATAATGACTTTTCCAGACTCTGTGAAGCTCATCTGCAGAAACCAGCACTGTTTTAGGAAACAGCGGTCATGCGAGATACAGGTGACCCTCTCTGTGCATGATATACAACAGGCTCTAGATACCGGCTCCCAGGCTGATGCCATATTTCTCGACTGTCGAAAGGCGTTCGACTCAGTTCCGCACTGTCGCTTGCTCCAAAAAGTGAACGATTACGGCCTATCCGATGACATATGCGGTTGGATAGATAGTTTTCTGACAGACAGGGAGCAGTGTGTCGTCCTGAATGGGGAGACTTCAACAGAAACAAGCGTAACTTCAGGTGTACCCCATGGCGGTGTAATAGGTTCGCTGCTTTTTACGATTTACATAAACGATCTGGTTGATGGTATTGACAGCGACATTAGACTGTTTGTCAATGATGCTATAGTCTACAAGAAAGTAGTACCACACGGAAGTTGTGAACAAATCAATGAGGATTTCCAAAAAATAAATGCGGGGTGTATTGACTGGCAGTTACCTCTCAATATTAGTACGTGGAACCTACTGCGTATAACAACGCGAACATCCCCTTTTATGTACGAGTGCAAAGTAAATGTCCAGTCTTTGGAAGCGGTAACATCAGTCAAGTATCTGGGTGTGACTATTCGAAATGATGTCAAATGGACTGATCAGATTACACAAGTAATGGGCAAGGCCAACTCTAGATTGCAGTTTATTAGTAGAATCCTCAAGCGATGCAGTCCTTCAACAAAGGAAATAGCTTACAATACGTTAGTTCGTCCAGTCCTAGAGTATTGTTCGTCTATATTGGACCCTTACCAGTTGGGTCTGATTCAAGAAATCGAGAAGGTCCAAAGAAGAGCGGCGAGATTCGTAACTGGTACATTTAACCATCGCGAGAGCGTTACAAAATTCATAGAAAGTTTGAAGTGGGAGACACTTGCATGTAGAAGGCGCGCTAAGCGGGAGGCGCTGCTCACTAAATTCCGACATCCAATCTTCGCCGAGGATGTAGAGCATACATTATTACCACGAACTTTCAAATCGCTCAATGATCACCATTCAAAGATAATGGACATTAGAGCTCCTACTGAGGCGTTCAGACAGTCAATTATCCCTCGCGCGATCCGCGAGTGGAACAGACGGGGGGAAATATGACTTTGGCGCGAATTGTGCCCTCCGCCATACACCGCTTGGTGGCTGTCGGACTATATATGTAGATGTAGAAGTAGGTACCGGATTTGAACCCCACCGCTGCTTACATTTTGAATAAAAATCACCAGTAATGGCTGCCAATCACTTCCGACATGAGAATTCACCCCCGTTTCACCAACGGCCTCCTCAAAGAGACAAGATTTCTGGGAACATTTATTACCCTTGGGGTAGGAAACTACCCTAATCAGCTGAAGAATCAGCAATGGTCAACGGCACAAGGATGCAGAAGGCAATGGAGACCACTGCATTGCAGACACATAACGTGTATCCATAGGACAAGTGGGCTCTATTTGAATAAGTGTCATGATGATCTCTCCAATGGCAGAAGATTCCAAACTGGTCTCACATTCGGGTCTGCGGTATGTCAGATGTTAAGTCCCATAGTGCTCAGAGCCATTTGAACCTTTTTAACTGAAACTGTAGATTAAAACTTAGGTGCAATGAAAGTAACTGCGGAGCAAACTTGAGTAACAGAAGAGATACTTCAGCTGATCGACGAAAGAAGGAAGTCCAAAACTATTCAGGGGGATTACGTAATACAGAAGTCACCTAGGAATGAAAAAAACAGGAAGTGCTGGGAAGCTACGTGAAAAATGTGAAGAAATCGAAAAAGATACGATTGTCGGAAGGACGGAATCAGCATACAGAAAAGTCAAAACAGCTTTCCGTGAAAAAAATGCAAGGGTGGTAACATTAAGTGTGAAATGGAAGGTCTACTGTTAAATGCAAAGCAGAGAGCGGATATATAGAAAGAGTGCTCTGAGGGCCTCTATGTGTGGGAGGACTTACCTGATCGTGAAATGAACGTGTGAAGTGGAAGTTCTACTGTTAAATGCAAAGCAGAGAGTGGATATATAGAAAGAATGTTCTGAGGGCCTCTATGTGTGGGAAGACTTAACTGATAACCTGCTACAAGAAGGAACAAACGTCGGTAGGAACGAGACACAGGACCTACTGTTATAATCAGAATTTAGGAAAGATTTGGAAGACTCAGAATCTTATAAGGCAGAAGGGATACATAACATTCCATCGGAATTTCTAAAATCATTGGGGAAAGTGGCAACGATTATTCGTGTTGATGTGCAGAATGTATGAGACATGCGATAAACCATCAGACTTCCGGAAAAACATCAGCCACACAGTTCCCAAGGCTGCAAGAGCCCACAAGTGTGATAATTACCGCACAATCAGCTTAACAACTCATGCATACAAGCTACTAAAAAGAATAATATACAGAAGAATGGAGAAGAAAATTGAGGACCTGTTAGATGACGACGAGATTGGCTGTAGGGAAAGTAAAGGAACCAGAGAGGCAAGTCTAGCGTTGAAAGCAAGACTAAAGAAATATAAAGACACGCTCATAACATTATGTGAAGTGGAGAAAGTGTTCGAGAATGTAAAATGTTACAAGATGTTCGAAATTCTGATAATAATAAGAGTAAGCTATAGGAAAAGAAGAGTTATATACAATGTGTAGAAGAGTCAACAGGGAACAATAAGGGTAGAATACCAAGAACGAAGCGCTCGAACTAGAATAGGGTATAAACCGGTATTAGGCTTTCGAAACTACATCGAAGAAAGAATGAAGGAAATAAATGAAAGGTTCTACATTGGTTTGAAAATTCAGCGTGAAAGAATATCAATGATAACAGCCGATGATGGCATTGTTATCTTCAAAGAAAGGGAAGAAGAATTGCAGGATCTGTTGAATGGAATGAACTGTCTGATGAGTAGATAATATGGATTGATACTAAATCGAAGAAAGACGAAAGTAATCAAAATTAGCTTAAGCGAGAACAGCGACAAACTTAACATCAGAATTTGAGATCACGTAGCAAACGAAGTTCAGGAATTCTGTTAGCTATGCAGCAAAATAACTCGTGACGAATGTTGTAAGGAGCACATAAAAGAGGACTATCGTTGGCAAAAAGAACATTATGGGCCAAGAGAAGTCTGCTGCTACCACGCATAGGTCTTAATTTGAGGAAATATGTTCTGAAATTGTATGTTTGGAGCACAGCATTGAACAGTAGTGAGACATGGACTGTGGGAAAACTGGATCAGAATTGAATCGAAGGTATGAGGAGGTTCTCTCAAAAATCGGCGAGGAAAGGAACATATGGAAACCACTGAAAAGAGGAAGGGATGGCATGATCATTGAATAAATTCCATGGCACCAGAGGAAGCTGTGGAGAGTAAAAACTGTTGACGAAGACAGAGATTGGAATACATCCAGGAAATAATTGTGGACATAGGTTGTAACTGCTACTCTGTAATGGAAAGTTTGGCACAGGGCAGGAATCTGTGGTGGGCCACATCAAGCCGTCAGCAGACTGGTAACCCAAAAATAAAAAATAAAAATTAAAATATAAAAGTGAAATGAATGCTACACTGTAAAATTTAAGGGTTTGAAATTATATCCTCATATTATTAAATTAATAGTATCCAATGAACTATCAAATACAGTTAGAAAGCCAGAAATTGTTCACAAAAGGAATTTATTCATTTTCGAATAATGTTCGGTTGATCCTGAGAATTAAATATATGAACTAAAAAATGGTACAAATGGCTCTGAGCACTATTGGACTTAACATCTATGGTCATCAGTCCCCTAGAACTTACAACAACTTAAACCTAACTAACCTAAGGACATCACACAACACCCAGTCATCACGAGACAGAGAAAAAAAAATATGAACTAGAATAATCTGTTAGACAACTGAGAAAATTGTTTCGGACTTAATAGAAAATACGGCATTAATACTCCTCGAAATGAGGAAAAGGGAATATAAGAAAAAAAACGCTTATTCAAATTTGGCCTAAATCCTTTGTGTGCCTAAAAAGGTTTACATCTAATCATGCAAACAGATTTATTGCAGTGCTTTCATGTTTTCTATCTCTGAATGTTGAGTGCCGCAACTACTTTTCAATAAAGCCGACCGGGGAGCCCGAGCGATTCTAGGCGCTACAGTCCGGAACCGCGCGACCGCTACGGCCGCAGGTTCGAATCCTGCCTCGGGCATGGGTGTGTGTGATGTTCTTAGGTTGGTTAGGTTTAAGTAGTTCTCCGTTCTAGGGGACTGATGGCCACAGAAGTTAAGTCCCATAGTGCTCAGAGCCATTTTTTTGAACTGTTCAATGAAATATGTTTTCAAAGCTACATATATTTTAACTCAGGTGCAGAATCCCCAAAACCCATCGTAATATTCAGGCTCCGTTGATCCATTGTGGACGTAGGACGGCGGCTGGTCAATTATTTAAGAAAGAAATTCACCAAACAGCCATGCAAGTTATTTTATTATAATTTCGTTACCAGTTTCGGCAATTCAATATGCAATCTTCACACCACATACATAACTCTCAACAATTATCGATGTTGGCATACTGGGGCCATCTGTTTCTGGATGTCGTGAATTCTCAAGTGCTTCCTTCGAAGACTGGGATTTGTTTCTATCTTGGCTACGATAATGCTGTGCTGTAACTGTGAACGGCTGAAAGCAAGGGGAAACTACAGCTGTAATATTTCCCGAGGACGTGCAGCTCTACTGTATGGCTACATGATGGCGTCCTCTTGCGTAAAATATTGCAGAGGTAAAATGGTCCACCATTGGAATCTATGCAGGGGCGTAGGTCTTCGAAGGAAGCCCATGAGAATTCACGATATCCAGAAACAGACGGCCCCAGTATGTCAGTACCAATAAATTTTTAGAGGTGTCTGATGATGGCATAATGAACTGCTGAAATTGCTAGGGAAAATAATGTAAGTAGGCTGTTTAGGTTTTTATATTGGTAACGCCACGTAGCGCTCTGTATGAAAATCACTGGCTGTTTTGTGTGCAGTCTGTGGCTGGTTTGCATTATTGTTGGCTATTGTAGTGTTGGGCAGTTGGCTGTTAACAGCGCGTAGCGTTGCGCAGTTAGAGATGAGCCGCCAGCAGTGGTGGATGTGGGGAGAGACACGGCGGAATTTTCAGAGTGGACGATCTGGACGTGTCTGCATCAGAGACAGTAAATTTGTAATATTGGATATCATGGACTAATATATATTTTACGACTTTAGAACACTATTAAGGTAAATACATTGTTTGTTCTCTATCAAAATCTTTCTTTTGCTAACTGTGCCTATCAGTAGTTAGTGCCTTCAGTTTGAATCTTTTATTTAGCTGGCAGTAGTGGTGCTCGCTGTATTGCAGTAGTTCGAGTAACGAAGATTTTTGTGAGGTAAGTGATTTGTGAAACGTATAGGTTAATTTAGTCAGGGCCATTCTCTTATAGGGATTATTGAAAGTCAGATTGCGTTGCGCTAAAAAAATATTGTCTGTCAGTTTAGTGTTGATCATAATAAGTAAAGAGAGTAACGTCTGAGTACGTTCAGTTTTGCTCAGCTGTTTGAAAATCAAATAATGTAAGGGGTTTATCAGCACAGTAATTCATGAATTTTTTTAAGGGGACGTTTCATATGTCGACCGTTAGCCGAGGATACCTCACTGGAATCTTCTGATTTTTCCTTGTAGTTTGTGTAATTAGTGTAGCTTTTGTTTATTGCCAGCGCGTAATTGTAGAGAAAATCTCCTTTGTAGTTGCACTCTTTCATTGTTGTACAGTAAAACAGTTGTGGCATGCATGTAGATTTGCACCAAGTATTTCGCAGCTGCGCTTGCAATTAACTAGATATTATTTTCAGTGCTATGTTAATGTTTTCTCTTATTTTTGCTCTTCAAATTGTGCTTTTCTGTGTTATTGTGTGAAATATTGTGACAATAATGACGTGTGAAAAACGTAACACTAGGCTCCAAAGTAAACTGATAAATAATAGTGACGACGAGCGTACCTAATCAGCACCACTGTGTAATGAATTAACAGGCATTCAAAGTAGTAATTTGGTAATAGTGCTTAGGGAAATGGAGCGGGCGGCAAATAATGGTGAAGACAGTGAAACAAGTAGTGAACAGGGAAGCATTATCGATCGATCGGTCGGCAACAGCTCGCCTAAAGAATCCGAAATGACAGAACACAATATTGCAAATACTGTAGACTCACGTTTTGGGTCCTCACCGTTTTCTCAAATGAGTCAAGACAAATTTTCTGCTTGTCCAAATGTGAATGTTGCCGGTGAAAATGCACTGCCAAAAAGCATAGAGAAACAGATTCCAGATACTAATACATTATTATTGCAATTAATGCAACAAATGGAACAAAATCAGAGACAAACACAGCGAAAGCTTCAAAAGTTAGACACAATGGAACAAAATCAGAGACAAACACAGCAAAAGCTTCAAAAGGTAGACACAATGGAACAAAATCTTCGGAAGTTAGGCACCATGCTGAACAAACACGTGAATATTTAACTACTGAGTTACATAACATTGAATCGAAATGTCAAAAAGTCTGTAATGACGTAAAAACACAAATTTGTGAGCATTTTAAACCTATTTTTTCGCGGCATGAAAATGCATTACAGAATCACGAAGCAGCCATAAGAGAACTGCAAACTATTGTTCATGAAAATCATGAGACCTTGCAAGCTAAAATTGACTCACAAGGGGAGGCCGCCAATAGTGAAATTCAGATTCGATTCATACTGCGCATAATAAAAGCTCATGGCCAGAGGTGTAATGTGGCAAAGCATCAAGATGCACTTCTCAGCTGTTGTCGAGAAAATCGACAGTTAAAAGAAACCGTTGCTGTGAAATACTCTCTACGATTAATAATTTTCTACAGCGTCTTGGCGAGGCGGTAAGCGCTCGGTTTCGTAATCCGAAGGTCGCCAGATCGAATCTCGCGCCATGCAATTTTTTTATTATTAGTTTTTTGTAATTCAAATATATATATATATATATATATATATATATATATATATATATATATATATATATATATATAGTAATGAATTGCTTAGGCATGTTGGTGAAGGCGGATCGCTCTCCAATTGTACCGCCTCCATTTTTCCGTTTTTTTAACAGGGTGTACCAAAGATCTCCCGTCCGCATTGATTTTCGACGATGTTATAAGTTGCGCTAGGGACCGCATCTACCTTCTTTCGAAGTTAGCAGGCAACTACGCTGTTATGCGGCGGCTCGTTTCGGCCCATTCAACATGTGTCCTTCAAGTGTAACGAGCGAGTAACGGAGTTTATATTTCATACCTGCCACAGCGAATTGGTGTTCGTGGGGTCTCTATTCTAATTCGAACGTTTGACTTACGCTATACGTATTCGTTTCGCAATACCCTTTCTACGTCTTCCATTAACTATACGTGGTTAACATTATGAAGACAATTAATAACATTTGTGAAATACAATTTTGTTTGCGGAAAACATAATGATGTTCGAAGTCGCTAGTTTTTCCACGACAAACGACTTTCAACAACTTATTATATGCATAATTTTTGCAACTGATTGCCGGGAATTATATATACATTTCTATATAAGAGGAAGTAGTTGAACTTTCGGATCAGCTAAATAATTTATCTACGAAGGTAGATGATAATCTGAATGACACAAAACCGGTAGTCTTTAATGACACAGAGACACAAAACCGGTAGTCTTTAATGACACAGAAGAGTGCAAACAAATTAGGAAATTCAAACAAAATCAGAATCAAATTAATGCGCAACACCAAAGAGAAATCCGGGAAGTACAAGATCAGCTGACACAGGTAATACAAGAATTACGTATTTCAGAGAACACTCGCGCTCCAATACGGGAAGAGGGACATGGAAATACGGAACAGCCACAAAGTAATAACACAGGGCACTTCGTAAATTATGATAGAAATTGGCAAGGTACACCGAATTTTGAGATGGAACCGCCGAAACGACGTAACAATGACCGACATGCGACTCGCCGCCATGATGATTTTGACTATAAGCCGTTCATTACTACACGTAAATTCAAAACATTTAAGAATTCCGGCAATGACATTCATCCACAAGCGTGGCTTCATCAATTCTATCATTGTTTTCCTCCCAACTGGTCATTAGAGCACAGATTAGAATTTATGTGTGGCTATTTAGGGAATAAACCAGCTGTAAGAATGCGATCGGTCATTCACGATTGCCACAGTGAAGGAGAATTTTATCATGCCTTCCTCTCAGCATATTGGCCTCAAGCTACACAAGGCCGAGTAAAACATAGCATCATAATGATGAAACATTTCGAACAATCTGAATTTTCCAGTCTTGTGAAATATTTCGAAGATATATTACATAAGAATCAGTATCTTTCAAACGCATAACGCCCCTCAGAACTCATCCGCATTTGCGTAATCAAATTGCCTGAACATTTACGACATATTATTTTGGCAGGACGTTGCAAAGACGACATTGAAGCTTTTCAGTGACTGTTACAAGAATTGGAAATTGACACTGACAATCGCGGAACGCGATAACAGGAGCACAACAATTACAGGTCACATCCGTCACAATTCCGCGATGACAGAAATAATAACTAGACACGTCAAGGATATTCTTAAACGTAAATCGTGAACAAAACAGACACCACCCGTATGACAACCGTTGGCAGAATAATACACTCCTGGAAATGGGAAAAAGAACACATTGACACCGGTGTGTCAGACCCACCATACTTGCTCCGGACACTGCGAGAGGGCTGTACAAGCAATGATCACACGCAAGGCACAGCGGACACACCAGGAACCGCGGTGTTGGCCGTCGAATGGCGCTAGCTGCGCAGCATTTGTGCACCGCCGCCGTCAGTGTCAGCCAGTTTGCCGTGGCATACGGAGCTCCATCGCAGTCTTTAACACTGGTAGCATGCCGCGACAGCGTGGACGTGAACCGTATGTGCAGTTGACGGACTTTGAGCGAGGGCGTATAGTGGGCATGCGGGAGGCCGGGTGGACGTACCGCCGAATTGCTCAACACGTGGGGCGTGAGGTCTCCACAGTACATAGATGTTGTCGCCAGTGGTCGGCGGAAGGTGCACGTGCCCGTCGACCTGGGACCGGACCGCAGCGACGCACGGATGCACGCCAAGACCGTAGGATCCTACGCAGTGCCGTAGGGGACCGCACCGCCACTTCCCAGCAAATTAGGGACACTGTTGCTCCTGGGGTATCGGCGAGGACCATTCGCAACCGTCTCCATGAAGCTGGGCTACGGTCCCGCACACCGTTAGGCCGTCTTCCGCTCACGCCCCAACATCGTGCAGCCCGCCTCCAGTGGTGTCGCGACAGGCGTGAATGGAGGGACGAATGGAGACGGGTCGTCTTCAGCGATGAGAGTCGCTTCTGCCTTGGTGCCAACGATGGTCGTATGCGTGTTTGGCGCCGTGCAGGTGAGCGCCACAAGCAGGACTGCATACGACCGAGGCACACAGGGCCAACACCCGGCATCATGGTGTGGGGAGCGATCTCCTACACTGGCCGTACACCACTGGTGATCGTCGAGGGGACACTGAATAGTGCACGGTACATCCAAACCGTCATCGAACCCATCGTTCTACCATTCCTAGACCGGCAAGGGAACTTGCTGTTCCAACAGGACAATGCACGTCCGCATGTATCCCGTGCCACCCAACGTGCTCTAGAAGGTGTAAGTCAACTACCCTGGCCAGCAAGATCTCCGGATCTGTCCCCCATTGAGCATGTTTGGGACTGGATGAAGCGTCGTCTCACGCGGTCTGCACGTCCAGCACGAACGCTGGTCCAACTGAGGCGCCAGGTGGAAATGGCATGGCAAGCCGTTCCACAGGACTACATCCAGCATCTCTACGATCGTCTCCATGGGAGAATAGCAGCCTGCATTGCTGCGAAAGGTGGATATACACTGTACTAGTGCCGACATTGTGCATGCTCTGTTGCCTGTGTCTATGTGCCTGTGGTTCTGTCAGTGTGATCATGTGATGTATCTGACCCCAGGAATGTGTCAATAAAGTTTCCCCTTCCTGGGACAATGAATTCACGGTGTTCTTATTTCAATTTCCATGAGTGTAGTTACAGAGAAAGATCGCATTTCCGTAGTAATGAATATGACAGAGATAATTATAGAAACAGGAAATATGGGAAGCAAAACAATTATTATCAAGGGAGACAGAATAACTTCAGACGCAACAGTTCACCGCGCAGTTACTATTCAGGGAGAAATTCTCCACCACGTAACCGACAAGAAAGAAACTACAGGAACTACCGACATGACGACCGACGATATAATCATAACGACAGGCCTGAATTTCATCAGAACTGGCGGGATTCAAACAGCGCAGGGCCCTCTCGACAAGATGAATTTGTAGATGTTAGGTCTCCTAATCCCAATAATAACGCACGCCAACAAAGAGATAGCAGGCAATTACTCGCACCGCAGGCAGCCACGTGCGCCGGCTGGCTCAGAGAAAAGTAACATACATGCAAACCTCGAGAAAAATTTTAGCATTCCTTAACGACGTATACAACATGCTTTGAAGTTGAAAGTCTGCACACTAGAAAGGGTAAAAGATTCCATCTCATTTCACATGAAACACCGTTTATTGAGAGATAATCTGCTTTTTAACTTTGTATTTGGCATAAAACTTTTCACTTTACATTACTAGTATGCTTTGTCGGATTTAGAAGCTGTTGACATGCAACAATGTTTGAAGTTAAATATCCAGTCAAGAACCAAGAGAACTTATTTAAACAGAAATTACGAATGCACTGTTATAGTGAACAGAGGACACGGTGTTATTGTGTGTGTACATTCTGGCTTGTTATTTGCACGATTACGTAACGACTATAAGGCTTACATACTTAGAACATATACTGCTAATGAGATTTTAATGCAACATTCTGGTTTAGGTGAAAAGACATTTGAAGTACTTTCTGTGAGATTAAATATGACTTAGTATTTGGTTTCTTTGACAGCTACACGATTATATCACGACGCTACTAATGAGTGACACAATTTACATTGTTGCTTTTGCGGTGTATCTATTTTATATCTGCACAGTTTTTATGTATTATTCTGGGAAGAAAAACATGTTTTAGTAGTAACTTTTGTGATATAGCTACAATGAGACAGCCTTTTCCGTAGCACAACAATACGTTACAGTACAGTACTTTCTTCATCACGGCAATAAGCATAATAACTACGATATCTGTACGCGAAGCATTTCACTTTTATTTATGATGAGGTAAGTACATTGACTTCAGTAGAACATTGTGATGTGTCGGCAGCTGGGCCAACACCTTGTAGATAGAGGTGGCTTAAAGGGCATGCAAGACTAACGCAGACGGGCGTGAAGTACTGGAACAGGATACGTAATTAATGCTATGAAGAAAAGAACGGAGCTTCTCATATACTTATCCTTAATGTCTTCTTGTACATCTCTATGGTGAACACAAGTGAGACTCTAATTACAATCACTGTAAGGCTAATGGCGCCTTGCTAGTTCGTAGCCATTAACTTAGCTGAAGGCTATTCTGTCTCTCGGCTAATGAGAGAGAAAGGCTTCGTACGTCTAGTCGCTAGCTCTGTCGTCCGTACAACTGGGCTGAGTTCGAGTCAGTCTCTCGAGACCTGCCTTGTGGTGGCGCTAGGTTTGCGATCACACAGTGGCGACACGCGGGTCCGACATGTACTACAGGACCGCGGCCGATTTAAGCTACCACCTAGGACGTGTGGTGTCTGGCTGTGACACCACATTCCTCCCCCGCAAATCGGCGAACGGTCGTGAGATAAGGTTTCCGCCCGCCGTGGGGAGGACCCCATGTTGACGTATGCGATGAAGTGGGGAGCCTAACAACAGGCGAGGCTGTGCCACCCGCACCCAGCCATTCGGTCCGAGGGGAGCAAGGAAACGCCTGAAAACCTAGTCCAGGGTGTATGTCAACATGCGGTGTATGCGCCCGTAAAGAGACAGGAGGGGCCGAAGGGTCGACCTCCATGTGGTCGGAGAATCCGACGCGCGATGACGACATCTGGTCCGGAGCGGGCAAGAGTTCCATGGCGGAGGACAGCCGGTCACGGGAAGCGATCGGCGGCGCGTAACCCAGGGAGGCGCGTGGCGGCTGCAGCGAAGCGTCCACTGCGGGCGGCGCCGGAGGCGGCTGCGGCGGCTGCGGCGGCTGCGGCGGCTGCGGCGGCGGCGCGACGCCATGAGGCAAAATGGAAGGCAGCGTCGGGAACACCTGGGGATGAGGCGAGCCAGTAGATGGGACCCCAGGGTGCTGACCTGACGGCTCCGTCGCTGAAAGCAGACGGGGAGCGGCAGAACCCGGGCGACGACAGAGGCGCAGCTGATTGAGATGCCGACGCACCTCACCAGAGGCCCCCAAATCCAAATACATCGCGCGGCCGAGGCAGCGAAGAATGCGCCCTGCGAGCCAACGCCGTGAACCGCGATAGGTGCGATAGAAGACAACGTCGCCAGGAGCAAAAGCAGGAGTCTGCCGCTGCACAGGAACCTGATGCGGCGGATGCAGCAAAGACATCAAGGTTCGATGAGAACGACCATGGAGCAACTCAGCCCGCGAGCGACCATCGCGGGGCTGAGAGCGATACGAGGACAAAAAGAGCAACAATGCGTCCTCCCGAGAATGCGACTCTTTCAATTTCAACATCTGTGACTTGAAAGTCCGGACCAATCGTTCCGCGGCACCGTTTGACTGAGGCGAAAACGGCGCGGACGTCAGATGTTGAATACCATTGGCCCTGCAGAAGGACTGAAATTCTGCGGACATGAATTGTGGGCCATTGACGGAAACAATAGTCTGCGGAAGGCCTTCAATGCAAAAGATAGCAGACAAGGCTTGGATTGTGGCAGAAGACGTCGTGGAAGACATCCTGACAACAAAAGGAAAATTACTGAAAGCATCGACCACAACCAACCAACGAGCATTCCAGAATGGACCAGCAAAATCGATGTGCAAGCGTTGCCAAGGGGAAGTGGCTTTCGGCCATGCAAAGAATTTCCGCGGCGGTGCGGATTGTTGTTCGGCACACGCCACGCAAGCGGAGCACAGATTCGTAATCGCAGCATCGATTCCGAACCAAGTACAGTGCTGACGAGCAAGTTGTTTCGTACGCACTATACCCCAATGTCCGTGGTGAAGAAGCCATAAGACAGAGGACTGTAACGAACGTGGGACCACGACTCGAGACTGATCGTTATCAGAACGCAACAACAAAACACCACGTCGTACAAAAAGTCTCTCCTTGTGAGCAAAAAATCGGCGAACCAGCGGATCCTCGATCCGTGACTTGGACAAGGGCCATTGCGTAGCAACAAAACGCAAAACAGTAGCAAGGACAGGGTCAGCAGCTGTGGCCGTAGCTACACGACGAAAATCAATCGGAAACGATGCGACCACGTCTCGGTTTCCGCATCAATGAACATGCAAGCAAGTTCGGAAGAATCGAATGCTTTATCCTCAGCAACAGGCAAACGGGACAACGCATCAGCGTTTCCGTGCTTAGCAGTGGACCGATACAAGATATCGTAGCGGTACTGCGAGAGGAAAAGAGACCAGCAAATGAATTTCTGCGCCGTACGCGGAGGTACCGGCTTGTTCGGATGAAAAAGCGATGTCAAAGGTTTGTGGTCCGTGATGATGGTAAAGTGACGACCATACAAGAAATCGTGAAACTTAGTAACACCAAACACGAGAGCTAAAGCCTCTTTCTCTATCTGTGAATAATTTCTTTGCGCAGATGAGAGCAATTTTGACGCAAAGGCAATAGGGCGATCATGCGATCCATCTTTGTGCGCAAGCACAGCACCGATCCCGAAATCCGATGCATCTACCATCAACAAAAGGGGTTTTCGGGGATCGAATGGCGTAAGGCAAGTATTTGAAAGTAACGCCGATTTCAACTGGCGAAAGGCGCGTTCGCATTCCGTCGTCCAGACGAACGGAACACCTGTACGGCGTAAGCGATGAAGCGGAGCTGAAATGGAAGAAGCATTGCGCAGAAATTTATGATAATAATTTATTTTACCTAGCACACTCTGCAGCTGTTTCAAGTTCTGCGGTGACGGCAAATCCTGTATGGCACGGAGGTGCTCCGGACTCGGATGGATGCCCTGGGCATTTATTACATGTCCCAGGTACGGTAAGTCACGAGCAAAAAACACACATTTGTCCTTCCTGAAGCGAAGACCATTTTGTCGCAAGACCTGAAATAATGTTCGGAGATTTTGCAAATGTTCGGCTTCTGTCTTTCCGGAGATCACAATATCGTCCAGATAGTTCGCAGCAGTAGGGACCGACGCACAAATACTTTGTAAATATTGCTGCAACAATGCAGGGGCGGATGCACACCCGAAAGGCAGTCTTTTGAAGCTATACAAGCCAAGATGCATGTTTACCACCAAGACGCGCTGGGATTCTTCGTCCACAGGTATTTGCAAGTACGCATCTGCTAGGTCCTACTTTGAAAAATATTTTCCCGGGCACAGTTTGTCAAAAAGATCTTCCGGGCGGGGCAAAGGAAAAGTAGCAGTGACTAGTTGTGGATTCACAGTTGCCTTGAAGTCCACACAAAGTCTCAATTTTCCGGAAGGTTTTGGCAAAATTACTAAGGGTGAGGCCCAGAGAGAAGCCTGCACACGTTCAATTACACCTTGAGATTCTAAATCGTTTAATGTTCTTGCGACCTCATCACGCAATGCGTGGGGAACATTGCGCGCTCTGAAAAATTTCGGTTGCGCGTTCTCTTGCAGTTCCAAATGTGCTGCATAGTCCTTAGCGCAACCAAGGCCCGGTGCAAAAATGTCTGCAAATTCGTCACATAAACTAGAAACACTGGCGGAAGGCACAGTCTGAGTCACTGAGAGGACCTGATTTACGATAGACAAGTTAAACAACTGAAATAAATCTAAACCAAACAAGTTCACTGCAGTAGAAGAACGAAGAACGTAAAATGACACAAGTTTTGTTTGTCCCTTGTATGTTGCAAGAAGGCTGCACTGTCGTAACACTGGTATTTTCTGGCCTGAGTAACTATTGAGCTGAACATTTGCGGCACGCAACGGAGGTTTGCCCAGTTGGTTGTACGTGTCGTGATTGAGCAATGAAACTGCAGCTCCGGTATCGAGCTGGAATGGTATCACTGTGCCTGCAAAGTCTAAGTCTACAAAAAGTTTATTGTCCTGCTGACGACAAAAGCGACTGTGTTGTGCAACTGGAACAGACACTGGGACAGAATCACGTGCGACGTGACGGGACTTCCGTCGACGGCGACGCACACTTTTTGTGGAATGAACACTGTCACCGGACGGGTCGGAATGAACTACATGAATATCCATGGGCGAAGGTTCACGAGCCTGAGTTACCTTGGTTCGATTCCGGCGCGAAGCAAAGGGCCTGGAATTCGTGTGAGTGTCTGATCTGAGCTTTTTCTGGCAAACACTTTGGACATGTCCTTTCTTATGACAGTAAAAGCAAATAGCTTGGCGTGACGGGCAATTTTCACGCGATTGTCTAGTTGCACACCGCGGGCATGATTTCACTGCATTAGCTTGCTTACGCGGCGCACGTGTTTGCGAGCTAGGCTGCCGCTGCGCTGACGGGCGCGAGGGACGCCGAGCGTCCCGTGCAGCGGGCCCGGCGGGCCGGTTAATGTGACACACTGCCGGCGAAGTTTCAAACGAGTCCTGAGCAAAGTCAAGTGTGTCTTGCCCATCCAATATGTCTATCACTTGTTGAAGGGAGGGATTAACTAGTTTCAAAATCTGTTCCCGTATGCGAACATCAGAAACGTTCTGTGCAATTGCATCACGCACCATAGTATCTGAATAAGGAAGTACACATTCGCATTCAAACGCACACTCCCTAGTAAGTCCTTGCAATGTCGCAACCCAATCCCTATTAGTCTGACAGGCCGTACGTTTTGTACGAAAGAACGTATACCTTTTTGCAACGACATTTACTGTTTCCTTGAAATAGGCATCTAAAGCAGACAAAAGTTCTTCGTAGGACAGAGTTGCTACGTCACGCCGGGGAAACAACTTCACCATCACTCGGTAGGTGGACACACCGACACAAGAAAGCAAAAACGGCTGCCGCTCATTATCTTGAATTCTGTAGGCTGCTAGGTGGAAGTCGAACTGACGGGACCACTCTTGCCATGACTCTTGGGTTGCGTCAAAGGGTCTGAATTGGGGTGCAACAGCCTGTTGTGACTGCGGTAGCGATGAAGCGGCGGCGGCCGCATCGGTGTGCAGCGCACGTTGACCCTGGACGAGCTGTCCAAGAGCATCCAATAACGCCTGCATCTGCTGATTCTGCAAGCGATAAAATTCGGACACTACATCTGGAGATTGTGGCGAAGCCATGACACAAAGAAATTAGGGCAAAGTAAAACACAAGAGCCTTTGTAGACTCGTCACCATGTGATGTGTCGGCAGCTGGGCCAACACCTTGTAGATAGAGGTGGCTTAAAGGGCACGCGAGACTAACGCAGACGGGCGTGAAGTACTGGAACAGGATACGTAACTAATGCTATGAAGAAAAGAACGGAGCTTCTCATATACTTATCTTTAATGTCTTCTTGTACATCTCTATGGTGAACACAAGTGAGACTCTAATTACAATCACTGTAAGGCTAATGGCGCCTTGCTAGTTCGTAGCCATTAACTTAGCTGAAGGCTATTCTGTCTCTCGGCTAATGAGAGAGAAAGGCTTCGTACGTCTAGTCGCTAGCTCTGTCGTCCGTACAACTGGGCTGAGTTCGAGTCAGTCTCTCGAGACCTGCCTTGTGGTGGCGCTAGGTTTGCGATCACACAGTGGCGACACACGGGTCCGACATGTACTACAGGACCGCGGCCGATTTAAGCTACCACCTAGGACGTGTGGTGTCTGGCTGTGACACCCCACATTGCTTACAGAGGACGATAACTACGACACTTCCACACAATTATCTTACAGCAAGACGCACATTTAGCGCTACAGGAAGCGCATTTGAGTGATGAATTTTGTACTTAAAACATTTATTTTTAAAGATTTTTGAATTACAATGATACAAAGGTTTTCCGTGATACATTTCATTCCATTGCTGTAATCTGTAACACCTGAGGGTATAATTACATTAATCCTCAGGGGGTACACGCCTACTTTGTGTACCATGTATTTGGCAAGCACAACGAACCCTAGCTAATATGGTATTTGCTTATACAACTTTACACATCGGTACCATATTTCTCTAACACATAAATTACACAGCTATCTGATCATTTAACTGAGAGAGACAAACATTTATTTTACTACATCAGTGACAGATATTTATGTAATTACACAGTTTGATAGCTTCACACTTATCAAATTGTATTTTGTCTGTACTTTGTGAACTGTTCATATATTTTTCGGAACCATTGTGATACTATGAGAGCTTTGAATGATGTATATGGTATGGGATCATCTGAGCTCAGTAGCTTTAAGTGAGCTTAAGATGGGGGCTATATAAGAGAACGAGTTGTGATGAATTGGAATAAATGCATTGAGAAGCTATAAGAAAATGGTTTGGCCAAAAAAGTATTTTGAAAGAGGATACGAACAAAAAAGTAGGGTTTAGGGACAAAAGGTTTAGGTAGGATTTTCTAGGAAAAAATGATGAGGTAAGATAATGGAAAACAAATCATGAGGTAAGAAATATGTGAACATATAAATACAGAAAGCATGCTTGGATTGGATCTTTTTGGTGGAAACAAATGTTGAAATATGACGAAAGATCTATGGAATGAAGTTTTGGGTTGGACTGCAGTACCAAATGTTACACTGAAAACAAACCCTGCCCTTTCCTCTTGTGTTATTCTGCTATGTGTTTGTGTACCCTTGTGTATTTGCCTTTTTCCTGTCTTTATGTGTTTAGCTGGTGAACGTTATGTTGTAGAATTTTTCTAATACTATGTTATGTACTTTGTAAAGATGTTTAGACATTATTTATCTTTTCTGTTTAGTTGCTCACGTGTGAAGTTGATGTTTCAAAAGTTATTCTGATCTTTTATGTATGTACTTATGTCATAATTCCTGTACCACTGATGTATATGTTATTTCGATTCTTTTGTAAAGCCTGCATTACCACAAATGCTATCTGTATTGTTATGTTCTTTAATGTTGTATTTTTTACCTTTGTAATTGTATTCTTACGTTGTAAATTTGTAATTGTATAGACACCAGTTCTTCAAATTAAGTTACATTTCACTACACACGTTTCTGTTGGTCATAGTAATGCACAATATGTGAGAAGTTGGGACTGTTAGTGTTTGCACGTGTGTTAATAATTCAGCAAGGGACTGGATAACAGCATTGCTGGTTCTAAGGAAATTTCAAAAAAATTTTTTGTGAGTGCACAAGTGGTGGTTTAAGGACTTGCTATATTCTTCACAAGACTCTTCGATGGTGATTGTGCACCTGCACAGTCGCAACAGATGGCTGCTGGCCGTCTCTACAAGGACTACAGCGGGTGTGCATCTTTGATGGCCCACCAATACCATTATTTCTACAAGGACTGCAATGGGTCTGCACCTCTGGTGCCCCACCAATACAGTAATCTCTACCAGGACAACAGTGGGTCTACTCTTTGATGACCTACCTACCAATATTCTTCAAACCTTCGACTGACTTTGCAGTGGGTTTGCTCTGTTGTGGCCCATTACCTGTCTGCATGTCAAGAGTCAGCACTGTCTTTCCGTTGGAAGGACAACACTACTTCAAGACTGCATGGAAATCCACTACTTCCGTGTGCATTTTCTTTTGCCGCTCAGACTTTGAGGAAAACACTGCAATTTTACTGTGATGAACGATCAGGATTGTCTTTATGGACTGTGAGAACATTTTAGCTTTTGACCAACATTGTATCGATAAGTGTGTGCATTGGATATCTTTCTTATTGTAATTATGAAAAATTTCTTCATATTTGTATTGGCCACTGCCCAAAACAATTTGTAAAATTTTTTGTGGGGAGCATGGTAGCTATGTAAGTAGGCTTTTAAGGTTTTTATATTGGTAACGCCACGTAGCGCTCTGTATGAAAATCACTGGCTATTTTGTGTGCAGTCTGTGGCTGGTTTGCATTGTTGTTGGCTATTGTAGTGTTGGGCAGTTGGCTGTTAGCGCGTAGCGTTGCGCAGTTGGAGGTGAGCCGCCAGCAGTGATGGATGTGGGGAGACAGATGGCGGAATTTTCAGAGCGGACGATCTGGACGTGTGTCCATCAGAGACAGTATATTTGTAATATTGGATATCATGGACTAATATATATATATTACGACTTTAGAACACTATTAAGGTAAATACATTGTTTGTTCTCTATCAAAATCTTTCTTTTGCTAACTGTGCCTATCAGTAGTTAGTGCCTTCAGTTTGAATCTTTTATTTAGCTGGCAGTAGTGGTGCTCGCTGTATTGCAGTAGTTCGAGTAACGAAGATTTTTGTGAGGTAAGTGATTTGTGAAACGTATAGGTTAATTTAGTCAGGGCCATTCTCGTATAGGGATTATTGAAAGTCAGATTGCGCTGCGCTAAAAAATATTGTGTGTCAGTTTAGTGTTGATCAGAATAAGTAAAGAGAGTAATGTCTGAGTACGTTCAGTTTTGCTCAGCTGTTTGAAAATCAAATAATGTAAGAGGTTTATCAGCACAGTAATTCATTAATTTTTCTAAGGGGACGTTACAAGTAAAATAACTTCCCAATTTGAACAGGTGTTCTGCTAACTTTTTGTTAAATAAACATCCTAAAATTTGCCGGAACAAGAGACTTTTAACACTTTGGGACTGAAGTAAGATGCTCGTTGTATCTAGTTTTTCCACCTATTGCGCAACAATTCCAGCACAGTTAGACGGCAGAATTCGTAGCTCTATGGCTGCATGAAGTGCTCTGTGGCACTATATTGAGTATGAGCAGAAGACCGATATGATAGATTTTGGTCTGTAATTATGCGGGTCCGTTCTTTTACCCCCTGCTATTCGGAAATCATCTGCTCGTTTTTCCAGTCGCTTAGGACTATTCTCTGGGCGAGAGATTCACAATAAACGCATGATAAGGGGCCAATGCTGCAGGGTACTTTGTGCAAAACCGAAATGACATTCCATTCAGACCAGATGTCTAAATCGTATTCAGTTTTTTCAGATGCTTTTTCACGTCAGGACGCCTATTACTATGTCCTCCACAAGAGAGCGCATGTGCCTACGAAACGACTAAATGTTTGTAGGATTCTGTTATGTAGAAGATTTCTTAAAGACGAAATTTTAAACATCTGTGAAACGGGGTGGCATGCTCAAGGATACTTCACTCATTAAAGACAAAGCAATAAGAACCAATCGAACAACTCTGGCTTGTAATTTCGAACAGATTTTATTTAACCATTGCGTGACAACCGCAAACTGCTGTTACCCCAAAACAGTATACATAATTTCCGGTCTCGGAAAGTGACATAGGGCTGGGAGAGCGGTCTGCTGACAACATGTCCCTCCAAATCCGCGTCCAGTGACGCCTACGAGCTGAGGCTGACACCTCGGGCGTCGGTACCGTTGGGCCTTCATGACCTGTCCTGGAGGAGTTTACTTTTAACATACATAATGCCCTATACTTTGAAACATTATTAAACAGTTAAAATGTCTACGGGCGTCAAAGCCCATCCCGAACAATAAATAATTTAAAAACCCTCTTTACATAAATCTTAATAACCATACAATCAACCAACGGCTTACTGAGAAAACCTCCCACTGCGGCAGGACACCTCTTAAGATACAACAGAAACAACTCACAATTTTTCTTTCGCAATATGATATTAAAATCCCAGTACAATGAAAGGCATCTTTCAGGTATTACAAAATTTCAGTGATAAGTAATGGCACATCAGAGGTGCGCGGAAACTACAATTCAGATCGAGCCTCAATGAAAGCTGAAAGGAACGGTGCAGAAGCAAGGACGGACGTCTCAGCGTCACCTCGAACAAATAATAAAATACTCACCTTAAATTCGCCGAAGAACTAGAGTCTGCTGATAAACACAGCGACCGCGCTACTGGTTACAATTCACTGGTAGCCGCCAAGGCGTCGTCAGGCAGTTAAGCAACGAGCTACAACGGACGACGCGCACCGCCGATTATACGACTGAAACAACAACATAAAACCACACAGCAACTGAGCGGTATCCTGAGCAACACAATCCGGGAAACATCAGAAGAATTTCAAAACAGAAATACAATTACTCCTTGCAGCGAAATTAAATCGCTCGTAATCACTGTCCACAACAACAGTTCACACTGCCTTCGCACAGGAACCACGATACATGAACTTTCACCATGACAACACTGCAGAATGTGTAGAAACCAGAACACATAATCTGTCTTATAATCCTAAATAATAATTACATACTAGAAGGAAAACTGTCATAAATCTCTTAATCTTACTAAAGAATTTCACTATAGGTTGGTTACACTTAATAGCAAAAGGCAGAAAGAAGTTCGAGAGAACCAAACCTGTGGTTACTTCGAAGCGCACAGGCACCGACTTATACATTCCTTGCAAGTATCTCAAATGCGTCCAAAACAGGCAAAACACTGTTCAGTAAGTTGTGCACTAGTGGACAACACGAAACAGTTAAAACTTGCATCAAGACACTGGGAGAGCCGTTAACGTTTGATTCTGTAGCGTATCCGGCTGCAGGCTGATACACACGAACACACACTCACACACACCAAAGCCACTTTCACAGGTTCATATCGTTTAGCAGCGCAGACGAGACTATCGCCCTCTCACTAGAAGCAGTACACATTCCTGACCGCACGCACGCCTCTGTCCGCAGCCCCACTGCCAACCTGACAGATGTTGGTAATGATGTTTGGTTTGTGGGGCGCTCAACTGCGAGCTTGCCAGCACCCGTACGAATTTTCAACCTTTACTCAGTCCAATGTCGTCACTTTCATGAATGATGATGAAAGGATGAGGGCAACACAAACACCCAGTCATCTCGAACCAGGTGAAAAATCCCTGATCCCCACGGAAATCGAATCCGGGACCCCGTGCTTGGGAAGAGAGAACGCGACCGCGAGCCCACGAGCTGAGGACTTTACAGAAAGAGGCAGAGCATGCTCAAAGAGCGACCTCCGAAACCAACACTGCACACCGTAGCGTCAACCAACCGACCAAAACCAACCATATCCCAACAGCGACGTGCCCTTAAATAGCCGAAAAGCGACCAAAGAGGGAAACCGCGGCCACGCGTTACAGAGTCGATCGCAGAGAACTTAAATGAGTATGGAGAAGGGTCTGGCGCCAACGGCGCCACGTATCATCTTCCGCCCCTCAACTGAGGCCACAGCCTACATCAAAACGGACCCGAAGCTTACCCCTGCTGCCCTCCGGGGCTTCACTTGACTAAGATAAACCCGGAATCGTCTGAAAGAGGGGACAGCTTCTTAACCTCCAGATTAATCGAGCTAAGTATTTTGATGATATGACATGGGCCCCAGGAACACGGCGTCATCTTGCCGTTAATATTCTGGTCCTGAAGTGCGGAACATTTTTAATAAATATGAGATCACCGATGTTTCCTTGAAAGGGTCGCCTTCCCCTGTTATACTTCTCAGCTTATCGATGGCGGACCAAGCTGATATTTCGTCTTGCCCGCTCCCAATTCTCCCGGAGGCTTGCCGGGGTAGCTGCGAGGCAGATCATTAATACTCCACAGGTCTGTCAGTGGAGAATTCAAGGTATATGCAAACATGAGAGATGCGGGAGTGTCATTAGTAACTTCATGAAGAGCGGAATTAAATGCCTGATTAAGTCAAGATGAAATGCCATCCCGTCGAGTGGACTCTTTTCATAGTAAATGGTAAGAGCCGTATTTAGGTTTCTATTAAGCCATTCGACGAATGAGGCCTAGTGGTAATATCGAATGATAGTAATATGCTTCATCCCATGGTTAAAACAAACTTGAAGGTTTTCGACAGAAAGGCTGGCGCGTTATCACTCACAAGGGACTTGGGTGGCCCAAACCAGGATAAATGCTGAACCGGAACTTCGCCTGTCACCCCTCGAGTAGGTAATGTCGAGGTAAAACGGGAGAAGGCGTCTACCACCACCGGTGCATACCTGTTTCCTTTCTTCGTACGTGGTAAGGGCCCGATGTAATCAATTAATACCCGGTATAGGGGTTATAACTCCCTTTGAGTATTAACATCCCTCACCGCACTCCAGAGTCCGATGTAGCACACTTGCTTTTCTTACATCCAGACACAAAATGCCGGGTATTGGGATACATGTTCGGCCGAAACAGACCCTCACGAAGCCTGTTCAATGTTTTATATAATGGCATCCCATGGCTTAATCATGGAAAATCCTTAACACCATTTAAAGCGGATCGACCGGAAAGCAGACCGTTAATTCGCGCTCGTCTCCCACTTGTTTACATAGCACTCCTTATTTGAGGCAAAACCTTGGAACCACCTCTCCCAACTTCTCGCGTATAGGCGCCCATGTGGGATCCCGCGCCTACTTAGCCCTTAAATCTCAGAAGAACCCCGGTGTCTCGGATACAGTAGTATTCACCCCCATATACGGCTGAGTATCCTCCTGACCTTCCACGGATTCTTCCGCGAACATGCGACTGAGCGCATCAGCGACAGCATTCTCTATTCCCTGGATATGCTTTACCTGAAAGTGGAAAGCAGAGAACCGCTCCGCCCATCGCGCTATGCGGTCCGTCTTCCGAGGCCTGGCTAATACCCAACTCGAGAGTTTGATTGTTAGTCTCGATAAGAAACTCCTGTTGTTCAAGGTAAAAACTGAAGCTCTCGACAGCGAAGAGCAAGGCCAGGGCCTCACATTCATAGATAGAATTATTACTCTCGGCATTGGTAAGGCGCTGACAAGGGAACCTCCCCATCGCACCCACCTCAGATTTAGTTATAAGTTGGCACAGTGAATAGGCCTTGAAAAACTGATCACACATCAATCGAGAAAACAGGAAGAAGTTGTGTGGAACTATGAAAAAATGAGCAAAATGTACAAACTGAGTAGTCTATGTGGAAGATAAGCAACATAAAGGATAATTGAAGAGCAGGAACGTCGTGGTCTCGTGGTTAGCATGAGCAGCTGCGGAGCGAGAGGTTCGTGGTTCAAGTCTTCCCTCGAGTAAAAAGTTTAACTTTTTATATTCAGTTTATGTGACAAACTATTGTTTTCATCAGTTTTTTGGGAGTGATTATCACATCCACAAGAAAACCTAAATCGGGCAAGGTAGAAGAATCTTTATACCCATTCGCCAAGTGTACAAGTTAGGTGGGTCGACAACAAATTCCTGTCATGTGACGTACATGCCGTCACCAGTGTCGTATAGAATATATAAGACGTGTTTTTCTGTGGAGGAATCGGTGGACCTATGACCTTGCGATCAAATGTTTTCGGTTCCCATTGGAGAGGCACGTCCTTTCGTCTACTAATCGCACGGTTTTGCGGTGCGGTCGCAAAACACAGACACTAAACTTATTACAGTGAACAGGGACGTCAATGAACGAACGGACGGATCATAGCTTTGCGAAAATAAAGAAAGTAAATTTTTCACTCGAGGTAATACTTGAACCAAGGAACTCTCGCTCCGTAGCTGCTCACGCTAACCACCGGACCACGGCGCTACTGCGCGTAGTATCTCCTTGATGTTGCTTATGTTGCACATGGACTACTCAGTTTTGTATATTTTGCTTGTTTTTTCATAGTTCCACACAACTTCTTCCTGTTTTCTCGATTGGTCTGTGTTCAGTTTTTCAAGGCCTATCCACTGTGACAACTTATAACTAAATCTGAGGGGGGTGCGATGGGGAGGTTCCCTTGTGAGTAGCATACGCGACCCGTCGTCTCTCTCGTAGTTCTTGGACCGCAGCAATGCAGAACAGCGCTCATAGGCAGCACACCGCGTCTGGTACACGCGGCCCCAGGGGACCACAGCACAGCTACGATACCTGAAGATGAGCTTATAACAATTTGAAACCGGTCGTGTGAAAATAAAGAAATGTACAACTGAAGCGGTGTTTTCAACCTCTGCTATAACGCTCAGTTGCGGATGTTCTCCCAACAGAATTGCTTGTAAAGCCAGTTAGATTAGGAAATGAGATACTTAAAGTACCAGATAAGTTTTGCTGTTTGGGCGTTAAAATAACTAATCACGGCCGTAGCAGAAAATATATGAAATATTGACTGGCAATGGCAAGAAAAGCATTTCTGAAGAAGAGAAATTTGTTAAAATCGAATGTGGATTTAAGTGTTCGGAAGTCTTTTCTGAAGATACGTGTCTGGACTGTGGCCATGTATGGAAATGGAAACATGGACGATAAACAGTTTAGATAAAAGGAGAATAGAAGCTTTCGAAAAGTGTTGGTACAGTAAATTGCCGAAGGTTAAATCGGTCTTCGCCTAGCTAATGAGGAGGTACTCAATAGAATTAGAGAGACAAGGAATTTGTGTCAAAACTTGACCAAAAGAATGGATCGATTTATAGATCACATTCTGAGACATCATGATATCACCAATATAGTACTGGAGAGTTGTTTTGGCGGTAAAAATCGTAGAGGGAGACCAAGAGCTGAATTCCGTAAGCATATTCAGAAAAATACAGGTCGTAGTAGTTATTCGAAGATGAAGAGGCTCGTACAAGGTAGAGTAGCTTGGAGAGCTGCATCAAACCAATCTTCGGACTGAAGACCACAGCAAGAACAACGGTTTGTCTTTTCCGTGCTTAACCAGTTTACTCGGCACGTACCTAACTGTGGCTCGAATCGACTTAAACTTTGCCATAACTTCTCTTCGTTCATCGTATTGGTACCTAGTGATGTCCGTTCATTGTCTAATTCGTTTGGTAACAACTGCTTACCTGCTCTTTTTAGCGTATTACCCTCCTATTCTTCTTGATGGAATTATTAACTTTAGTAAGGAACGTCGCTATGATGACATCATGATATTTAATCCTGTCACTACATTCACATTGTACATATGGAAAAGTCTGTCTGTAGCTACAAGGCCTGAAATTTAATACTTTTATTGCGTGTTTTCTGAAAACGTAGTCCAAAGAACTTCATAAAACTGTCTCTCCGTAACATCTGCAAAAAAACCATAGACTTCCCGTCCTCATCCATACTCGGTAGATTAAAGTCACTTCCTAGAAATATTGCATGATGTAGGTATTTCAGCGCTACTGAGAGCATAGTTCCTTTGAATGATTCTAGAAGTGTTATGGCAGAATATGGTGGCCGGTAAAATAGTTAACAATAATTCAGTTCACCTGGACCTCCTACCCGTGTCCTGTTAGTTTCATAGTGAGACTAGGTTTCGATCTCGACGGACAGAATAATTTGGTCGGCAGCAATGAACATGCCCCCTCCTAAGGCGTCTAATCTGTCCTTTCCATAAACATTCGATGCCTCGCTACATAACTTGGATCTTGCTACTTCGGGTTTCTGCACAACTTTCTTAACGAACTCAGGAAATTTGTTACAGACACTTCTATAATTTACTGTTACAGTTTTGATGGTGGAAATGTCTTGAACTGGTACGCGGACTGATTTTGCTCTCTGTGTATCGACAGGGGAGGATTCATCAGAGGACCCTAGCTATCACCAAGCCTGAACAACTCCCATGAGCACTACACAAGTACTTCTACCACCCGAGTAACTGCTTCCCTTTTGTACTGAACGCCTGACTTATCAAACGGGAGTCCTACAATTCTCCATCCCACAACACAGGTCCACCCAAGACCGTTACAGTTGCGAATGAGATCTTCAGAATAAATGTTAAAAGAGTGTCGTTGACAGTTTACATCCTTCCCTGATTATTATTGTCTCTTTTGTTTTTTTTATTGCCTGTTTTAGATTGTGGCATGGGATTTAATTGGAGTTTGTCAAAGTGTGATGCAAAACGTTGTTATTAGACTGCCTGTCGTCGATCCCCTTATAGACGGAAAATCAACCTCACTTGCCAGTCTTGTGTCCTCTCCACCTTGGTGGTATCGGGCTTCTTCATGCCTAGCAGAGGATTCAGCAGCAGATAGACAGATTAGCAGAGATACAGGAAATTTTAGTTATCCTGTTACATTCTACGGTAAATCGAACCACTCTCGAAATAATAACCAGGAATGACAATGTCTTGCTGCAGGTCAAAAAGAAACAATAAAACTGCACTGACCACTAGAAATAAAATATTAACTCGCGTTTAGCCATTTTCTTAGGACGTATTCTAACAGAAAATCTCCAGGAAAATGTAGAACGTGTGATGAAAACGGAAATAATTTGTAGAGAGGAGATGTATGTTTCATAAAAAGCCCGGGAGAGGGGCAACATGAAATATCTTACAGCGTCAGTATGGCTAAAGTTGTAATGTCCGACGATCACATGAGAACTAAAGTATCACTTGCAAATTGCAACCGAAATTACCGTGAGCGTTCTATATAGAAAGTGGTCCACGTAACCGAAAAAAGCACACAGACACAAGTTGGCGATGACAACTGCGCTAGTGCTATTACGATGTGTATCCAGCTGAGAACTGCGAACAAATGGGCTGCTCAGTACGCTTCTTTACACTTTCGTTGATTTGAGCGCCTCACCACAGTAGGCATCCGCCGGCAAAGCGAGGAGCCAGTAGCCATAAACACAACTGGGGTGGCGGTTTCAATCTGCTCCGACCAGTGACAACCTGGCCTCCGCGCTGTGGAGTTGGGGAGACTGTGAAGGCGTGAAAGTCTGCTACCCTTGAGAGCCGAGGTAGCTGTAGCTTTAAATTCAGAGTAACAACTCGCAACCTCTGCAGAATTTCACCATTTTGAAAATTATTAGCAATAATTAATAGTCAGTCTGTAAAATGTGTCCACAGTCACCAGTCGGTATTTCTATTGAACTTCGATTGCCAGGAAGAACTGATTTACTATAATTTATTCATTAATTAACTTTATCGACTCTCGAATTAGTAGCTACATCAAACAGCGACTGATATCATTAGACTTGTAACCTGACAAGCAATTCGTATCTGTGATCTAAAATATAAATTAATTTTAATTAGCAACTCTCTCACGAAGCCGAAGGGGTTCGCAGTCATGGCTTCTGCTCGTTTCTTGTGTGGAATATCTTATGGCTTCCATAATTGGCCTCAGTCTGTTTCTAATGACCGAATGAAAATCTTTCTCGAATATCAATAAAAGTAACATGTATTTCTACACTAATTTCGTACCGTTTCCTACAATTCTTTTAACATTATCGTTCGGGAAGTTTCCCTTCCTAAATCATCTTTGTTCTTCCCCCTGGAATATATTCGCTATTGCTCTCGAGCATTTATTGTTTCAGTAAATGTTATTAACTACAGTTAAAAGACTTATATTTCTGTCACATATATTACTAAATCACTTTATAAGAAAATAAATTACCTCTGCGGTTTTCCAATCAGCAAGGACCTTATAAAGTCGCCAACGCTCGTGGAATAAATGTAAAGTCTTCAATAACACAACGTTCTCAGTTTCATAATAAGTATTCCATCACGGTGGCATGTTTAATAAACTTTTAACATTTTTAGAAGCTCCTGGATTTCGTATGATGTTATAGAGTCAACTGTCTAACATTATTGTGCTTTTTCAAAAATGGTTCAAATGGCTCTGAGCACTATGGGACTTAACTTCCGAGGTCATCTGTCCCCTAGAACTTACAACTACTTAAACCTAACTAACCTAAGGACATCACACATCTATGCCCGAGGCAAAATTCGAACCTGCGACCGCAGAGGTCGCACGGTTCCGGACTGAAGCGCCTAGAACAGCTCGGCCACAACGGCCGGCTGTGTTTTTTCAATAGTTTCATTTTAACAGAGCTTTCTAATGTGTTATCCGTTGCTCTGTAATGGTTGTATTAATTATTTTGCTGTCTCTTTACAGTTCATTTAAATTTTTCAACATCATATAGGAAAACGTCTGCCTTTCATATGTATATACATGTCATATTCAATATATGTAATTAGTTTACTGCAAGAACCTTGGTGTGCTTTTCTTTTTACATTTTTGGCGTTTTTTCGCTTATTTTTGTACTGCTGCACTGTTTCTTGTGTTTAATTTTGTAGCAGAATTTCGTAAACTAAGGTTACAAAGAGCACTGGACACCTCTTAATATCGTGTCCCACTCCATTCAGCCCAGCGTAGTGCAGAAACTCTATGTGGCATTGATGGAACAAGTCATTGGAAGCCCCTTACAGAAATACTGAGTCATGCTGCCACTACAGCCGTCCATAATTGTAAAGAGTTCCCGGTTCAGCATTTTACGCACCTAATGCCCTCTGAATTATGTCCCAAAAATGTTAGACGGGAATCGTTCGTGTAATCTGGGTGCCCAAATCATTCGCACAAATTGTCCAGAATATTAATCAAACGAGTCGTGAACAAGTGAGGCCCGGTAACATCGTCATTTTTGTACATTAAGTACACGTATGGCTGCAAACGCTCTGCAGGTAACCGAACACAACCATTTCCAGTCAGTGAGTGGTTCAATGGACCAGTGGACCCAGTCCATTCCACGTAAACAAAGCCCACACCATTATGGAGCCACCACCAATTTCCACATGGCGTTGTTGGCAACTTGAGACCATGGCTTCGTGGGGTCTGGGCCACACTAGAACCATACCATCAATTCATACCAATAGAAATCGGGACCGATTTGACCAGGCCACCCTTTTCCAGTACTCTAGCATCCAATCGATATAATCACGAGACCAGGAGAGTCGCTACAGGCGTGCATGTCGTGCAATTAGCAAACGCACTAGCGTCGGTCGTCTGGAGCCGTAGCCCAATAGCGCCAAATTTCGCCGCACTGTGCTAACGAATACGTCTCACATTGATTACCTCGGTTATTTCACATAGTGTTGCCTGGCTGTTAGCACTGACAACCCTACGCAGATGCCACTGCTCTCGGTTGTTAAGCGAAGACCGCCCGTGGTGAGACTCAATATCTAAAATCTAAAATTTGGTACTCTCGGTACACTATTAACTCTGTGGACCTCAGAATATCGCATTGTCTAACGATTTCAAATTTCCCCGGATGCCATACGCTCATTTCACTTCCATGAAATGTCACATGCGTCTAGTGCCAACTACCATTCCGCTCTCAAAGTCTGCTAATTCCGATGTACGGCCATAATCAAATCTGAAATGTTTTCACATTAATCACCTGCGTACTAATGACAGCTTCCGCTACTGCTGTGCCTTTTAACACTGATGACCCAAAGCATTATAACCCCTGCTCACCGCGAGGTTGAATGTCCCGTGGTGTTGTTCCGAGGACGTGACACAGTAAGGAAGGAATGAAGCGGAAAAGAGGCGAATTGACAGTCATTATAGTCAAGACAAGGGCCTCAAGCGCGGAATTCCACTGATAAAAGCGGTTTTCACAGAGAGCGAATTTGTTGTGACGCTGGGGATGGAAACGAGAATCTCTGAAACGTCGAAGCTGGTGGCCTGTTGGTGTACTACTGTCGTGAGCACATATGAAAGTCGTTGAAGGATGATGAAGTAACGAGTAGGGCATATGGATTGGACAATTATGTCTCGTCACAAAATGCAGAGGTCGGAGAATCTCCCACTGTGGAATCCAGGATAGGCAGCGATCTGTGGCAGACCTGACAACAGAGTACAATGATGGTGCAGGAACAAGTGTTTCGGAGCACACCGTTCAAGGCCGTTGTTGAAAATGGAGCTCCACGTCACAAGACCCCAAAGTTTTCCTGTGTTCACACAATAACATCGCCAATTATGATTGCAGTGAGCACAGCATCACTGAGTGTTCACGTTGGATGAGTAGAAACGTGTCGCATATCGAGTGAATCGCATTTCTTGTAATAGAGCGCTTCTAGGCGCTATAGTCTGGAGCTGTGCGACCGCTACGGTCGCAGGTTCGAATCCTGCCTCGGGCATGGATGTGTGTGATGTCCTTAAGTTAGTTAGGTTTAAATAGTTCAAAGTTCTAGGGGACTGATGACTTCAGAAGTTAAGTCCCATATTGCTCAGAGCCATTTGACCCATTTCTTGTAATACCAGATCAATGTTTGGGTCCTTCCACCACATCATCCAGGCGAATGGCTGCACGAAACATGCACTGCGCCGTAGATGCAGGCCATAGATGGCAGAATTTTGCTATGGGGTGCAATGATTTGGGTTTCCGTAGCATCTGTGATGGTAATCACATTGCTTCATGCCTGAAGTCTCCCCCAAAGGCGATGACATCTTCCAGGAGGATAACTGTCTTTGTTGCTAGGTCAGAATCGTGCTACAGTTGTTTGAGGGGCATTATAGTGAACTCACATTGATGTTTTTCTCATCAAATGTGCCTGATCTGTACCCATTCGAACACATATCCGGCGCCAGCTAGGTGGCCGAAGACAATCTGGTGCCACATACTTCTGGAACTCTGTCATAGACGTTTAGAATCCATGCCAAGCAGAATCTCTGTTGTACTGTGTCTGAAATGTGAAATAACACACTAGTAAAGAGATGGTCATAATGTTTTCACTCACTGAAGTATACTTCGTGTACGCGAGTGCACAGCCATCTGAATACGCGCATCTCGCTATCCCATGACTTTCATCAGCGCAGTGTATGATACTGGCTTCTCTTTCGTGTTTTCCCCTATGAGTTCCTATATATCATCAACGCCCTTTTCCTTCTTTTTGTTTCTCTCTCTTGGTTGCTTCGAGCGGTGCTTTTTTCGTTCATTCCTTAATGTTATTCTACACAGCCTCCGTACCATTAGTTGCCGGAGGAATTAATAGATAGTGCTGTAGTCAATGCTGGTAATGCTTTCAGATACTTTCCTCCTACAACAAATATACTTATAATACTTCCTCTGAAGAATTTAGGTGCTTTTTATACATTATCTCTGATTTAGCTATTAATATTAAAGTTACCTCTAACAGACTAATTTATACTCTACAGTCTTACATTTTTTACAATAAAGTAATCAACTATGGATTTTAAGCCTCGGAGCAAAATTAGATTTACATTTAAAAATCACGTCGACAGCAAGGTCATCAGAGCCGAAAGAAGCTCAGATTGCGAAAGGTTGGGAAAGGAAACCGACCGTGCCCGTTTTGGGAGATATCATCTCGGCATTTGCCTTGGAGAGGTTTTGGGACATCACGGAAAAGATAAATCTTGATTGCTCAACGGGAATTTCAACTGTAGTCCTCCTTAATACTTTCAGTAGAGCCTTTTTCCTGTGTAATGAGTCGCGTATTTCTAATTGATTACATATTAAAGCAATGGCCGTACCCATTTGATCTCTAAGAGGTGAAAAAAATATCGTTGCGAATCCCATAGGGACCATAGAAAGAGAAATCAGCTCGCCCTCAGGGACGATGGGCAGGCCTGTGGCCTCCAGAGAAAGTCGATGGACGATAAGGAGGAAAACTGCTGAAGTCCCGCATCGCCCGCAGCGCCAAGTTGGGCCTAGACCGCAGAGCGCAGCCTGGTTCGACGATAAGCGTGGGGGCGGGCTGCTCGGCGGCGGCGCCTGCCTGCGGGGGTGGCCCAGGCTTCGGCTCTTCCTGCCCCCAGCCTCTTTCCGAGCCGCCTGGTCCGGCAGAAAGAAGATAAGGCGCCACGCCAAGTGAGGCGGCAGCGCCGACGACGGCGCGCCTGCCGGAAAACATGTAAAGTTGCTGCGCTACCAGCCCAAGGCCGCCGGTGACTTGGCTCAAGTTAAATGAGAAAGAAACCAGGAGGTCTGGAGCGTCTGATGGACGGCCGAGCGTGTGTGGGTCATGTGGGGGTAGCACTGCCTTCATTGTCGGAATAGACGGACAAACCTCAGGTTACTCGACGCTCGGTGTGAGTACTGTCTACAAAAATAACTGTCGGGGACTCACTAGGTTACTTCTCTGAGCGTTTTTCTGCGAGGAACCCATGGTATCCACTGGCACATTACGCACAGGTACGTTCGACTGATTACCTCAATAACTATGTTGGGTGAAAATATAGTTTCCTTCCACACTCATTTCTCGCAGTATTGTTCAATCGCAGTTCAGTGGTTAGAAGATGCTGCTGCGACGTCGATAGACCGTCTTGAAGGTATCCTACTTTACAAGAATGAGGACAAAGCGGTTTCTTGGATTGTCGCAATCCGAGAGGTAGAACTTTCCCGTAACCCATAAAACTACAATATTGTCTCTGCTTATGTCACTGTAGAATGTGGCCTGTTGAGAGAAACAATTCTGGTAGTTCCAGTAGGAAAACATAATCTGTTGTTTGTATACTTTACTATATGGATGACGATTGTGGCATTATTGTTTCCTATGTTTACGAAATATTCTACTGCTTGTATAACACACGGTCCACTCACATCTATGTGACCACCTCTTATGTCCGACGTCAACGTGCTGTAACCATTCACAGACAGCAGGTGGCAGCGGCAGCAGTGGAGGGTGGAAAGAGGGAGTCATCTGAAAGTTGCTCCTCAGACATTGCGGATCTGGAAGCTGCTACTGATGTGCAGCTTTCACAAAATGGATTGCTAGCCAATGACTCGTATTGTTGGCCAATAAACAGATTACAATACTTAGAGAATGTATTTATTGTGCAAACGTACTCCTTTGACACTAAGAAACTAAAGTGGGATAAATCAGAATTTCAGTGGTGTATATTGCAGGAATCTATTCCTAGTCGTTTACGAGAAATCGTATCTTGAAAAAGTTTCCATACCGGCACTTGCTTGTGCTATTGATCCAGCGTACTTGCTAGGTACGTTTTCTTACCAGTGCGCTTGTGTGTCCTTGAGTGTATTGCGACCCGTTAGTCATTGTGTGACATTCCAAACAGTAGGTCACGGGTGGACGATGGAATTTACCAATGCAGAAAAGGCCGACGTGCTCATGCGGCTATGGAGAGTGTAGGAACAATGCAGTTCGATCTTATACTGTGCAAGCACCAAAATAATGGCTAGGTAAACAGCCAAAACACGCACTATCGGACTGATGACAGTCCCCATTGGCTGCGTCAGGTGGAACGTCAGCGTCCATGGAGTGTAGACATACGACGTGGGATTGTGAACCATCAGCTCATAGTTCCTTGTTTCGTAGACGGAACACTGAACGCGCGCGAGTATCATAACCTCTTCCACGGATGCTAGAAGGCGTTCCTGTGCAGACTAGGAGAAACCTCTGCTGAAATCCTAGCACATGTGCCAGACTTGAAGGGTGTACTGCCGCTGCCGGTGTTCAAATTGGACACGGCTTGTGATGATCAGTTATCTCTTTACTGGTCAGAACCCTCACAATTAGTATATGGACGTATGGTGTTCTCAAGCGTCTGGTACCACAGGTATTGTACAAATGTCGGTGTGGGAACTTTTGAAAATACGATATCAAGTAAACAACTTGCTCTAGAATCCTGAAACAAACGCTACTGAAATTCTAATTTACCCTACTTTTGGTCTGTTAATCTCTACAGATATTGATCCACTTAAAAAGAGAATGTTTCCACAAAATCTGCGCGGGATTAGCCGAGCGGTCTAGGGCGCTGCAGTCATGGACTGTGCGGCTGGTCCAGGTGGAGGTTCGAGTCCTCTCTCGGGCATGGGGGTGTGTGTTTGTCCTTAGGATAATTTAGATTAAGTAGTGCGTAAGCTTAGGGACTGATGGCCTTAGCAGTTAATTCCCATAAGATTTCGCACACATTTGAGCATTTTTTTTTTTTGTTTCCACAAAAGTTCCACTTTCTAAGTACTATTACCATCTTTGCACTTTCAACATTGCAGCACTGTCAGCAATCGTAGTAATCTAATATATAAGAAACTATCAGCCTCCATTGCGGTAAAGGTTGGTTTCATTACCGCAATCGAGGCTGATAGCTTCTTATATACTATTACTATCTCTTTATTGGCTAACAGTTCGAGCCCCTGACTACCAATCCATCGTGTGAAAACCAAACATTAAAAGAACTTTCCAATTCCGCAATATTTGCCGGCCGCTGTGATCGAGCGGTTGTAGGCGCTTCAGACCGGAACCGCGCTGCTGCTACGGTCGCAGGTTCGAATCCTGCCTCGGGCAAGGATGTGTGTGATCTCCTTAGGTTAGTCAAGTTTAAGTAGTCTAGGGAACTGATGAGCTCAGATGTTAGGTCCCATAGTGCTTGGAGCCATATGAACCGCAATATTTGCGGAGCAAGTTTTAGGTGAATCACCCTGTATAAAGCGAGTGTATGTGTGGGAACCATGTGCAGAAAACCGTGATGACTAGGTTTGCAAACTGTTCGTCTGCCACCGTGGTTAAGGTATACCCTCCACTACAAAATAGCGCTATCCAAACCCGGCGCCGAGGCTACTCTGCAGCACCACGGGCCATAGATGGCAGGGCTGAACGACTACTGCGGAGATGTGTACGGACGAACAGGCTTGCAGCTGTTGGACAACTGCCCGCACAGATGAACCAATGGGCTACCAAATGAGTTGCTTCAACGACGGTTCAGCGGACGTTGCTGGGTATCGGCCTCTGTAGCTGGCGCTAGTTTCATACTCCGATGCTCACTGTTGTGCATCGGCGACGATGGCTGGAATTTGCACGCCAATACCGCAATTTAGTCTCCAGTGGTCCGCGCTGCGAAAGGAGGTTACTCAGATTTTTGATGAGTGATCACATTAATGTGCCCGGACAGGGTATATTGGGCAGGGACTGGCGAATAAACTGTTTTCAGTTGAGTTTCTAAGAGCAAGTAAAGTGAGACAAAGGATAATTTTTCATGAAACACGACATGGTTTCAACTTCGGCAGCGATTGTACTGGGGTTTCTCAGTCCAATACAGTCAGAAATATTACTAGGCACATAAATCACAAAACTTGCTCTGTAACGAGCAAATGACTCACAAAATGTCACCAAATAACTACGAATTCGAACTTATCACAAGGTGCTTTGCAGAGCAGAGATAAAGATATAAATACAATTGCAATATATCACTGTTTTACGCCATTTTTAATCCGAGCACTTGATTGTTGGTATTCAAATCCTGTTGTTCTCTCTTGGTTTGTATAGCTTTCTCTTACATCTACCAAAAATTTGCAGATCTTCAACGCTTTTTCAAGGTCGACAAATCTATCAACGAGTTTTGATTCTTCTTCAGTCTTGCATATATTGGCAAGCTCTACCACAGGACTGCCTCTCTGGTGCCTTTTCCTTTCCTGAAAGCATAATGATTGTCCTCAAATAATTCCTCAGTTTTCTTTTACATTGTTCTGTATATTCTTCCGGTCAGGAGCTTAGATGCATGAGCTGCTAGAGTGATTGTGCCATAATTGTTGCATGTATCTTCTTTTGCTGCCATTGGTGTTGAAATGATAGTATTTCTTAGAAGGTCTACATCTACATCTACATCTACATGGATCCTCTGCATATCACATTTGAGTCCATGGCAGAGGTTTCACCGAACCACCTTCACAATAATTCTCTATTATTCCAGTGTAGTACAGCGCGCGGAAGAAACGAACACCTATATCTTTCCGTGCGGGCTCTGATTTCCCTTATTTTATTATGATGATCGTTTCTCCCTATGTAGGTCGGCGTTAACAAAATATTTATGTATTCGGAAGAAAAAGTTTGTGAAATTTCCTGAAAAGATTCCACTGCAACGAAAAACGCCTTTGTTTTAATTATGTCAACCCCAAATATTGTGTCATTTCAGTGACACTCTCTCACCTATTTAGCGGTAATACCAAAAGTACTGCCCTTCTTTGAACTTTTTCGATGTACCCCGTCAATTCTACCTGGTAAGGATCCCAAACCGCGCAGCAATATTGTAAAAGACAAGTGTAGTGTAGGCAGTCTCTTTAAGTGCTCTGTTAAATTTTCTAAGTCTTGTGCCAAGGTCTCATGGTATGTCGCAAGTCTCGTAGATACTTCACACCAAACTGAATAGTCTTTTGGTTGCCACTTCCCCCAACAATTTTAGAAATTCATATGGAATGTTAACTATCATTTCTGCCTTATTTGACCTCAGGTCCTCCAAAGCCCCGTAAGATTTTAATACTGGATCCCCATCTGTTACATATCGACTCCAGTTTCTTCTTGTACCACATCATCATACATTCCCCCCCCCCCTCCGCATAAATGTGTTCACTGTACTCTTTCGACGTATAATAGTGGAATTCCCACTGCAGCTCTTAATGTTAAGACATTTCCTTTTAATGTCACGAGGATTGTTTTGACCTTACAATATGCTGATTCCTTCAGAATTTCGCTGCAGCCATTTCGAATTTTCTTCCCTGCTGCTAAATCGGTTACGATTCCTGGCGGGGTTTGAGATTTTCTCCGCTCATGGGCTGGGTATTGCGTTGTTCTCATCGTCACCGATAGTCAAGTCGCCCAATGTGGCCTCACTTGAAACAAGAGTATCACTCGGCGGCCGTACTTCCCCCGATGGGGCCTCCCGGCCATCGATGTCATACGATTATTTCTTTTCTTTTTCAGGCCTTTTACAAATATGTATCTTCTTCTTACGATTTTTGAACAGTTTGTATTTATTAATAACTGAAATTTATTGTAGAACTCAACTAGTCTGGGTCCTCTGTCATTACTACTGCCAAGCACATTTTTTCGCGTAATTCTTTCTTGTAGTCCTTGCACTACAGCCGCATTCCATTCCCCCACGATTATTAGATTTCCATCTCCCTTTACGTACTGAGTTACCTGTTCAGTGTCCTCACGTATTTTCTGCAGGTATTTTTCTTCTGCTTGCGGCGTCGGCTTGTTTACCTGAACTACTGTTGTGCGCGTTGGTTGCTGTTCATTCAGGTGGGAACAACACTACCACTGAACTGTTCACTCTCAGCCCATCATCCCTAGTCATAAAGAACCCTACTCCCCTTATAGTACATTCTACTGCTGTTGATGTTACCCTACATTCGTCTCACCAGAAATGCTTTTCTTCTTTGCGTCTCCCATTCCAGAAAATCTAGTTTGCGTACCACGTTCAAACTTTTGATATTTCAATCTCTGACTCGTACAGTATTATCCTTTCGTTATTTACTGAATCTTTTTCTCACGGTCACTTTCCCATTGGCAGTCCCATCCCCGATATCGTAATGGGGGAGCAATCCAGAATCAATGAAGTGGTCACCATGACACTTTTTCATATACAGACCACATGTCCTGAGGATACACCTTATGTGTCTCTAAATCAGTGGTTTCTGTTGCCTTCTTCATCCTCATGCAGTTGATGATTGCTGACTCTTCCGCTATATCGGGGCAGTTTCCCAACTCAAGCTCACTCTAAGCACAATGGAGTGCCCTGAACCACTGTACCTCTTGCGCCCACAAAGCCAATGCAGATGGCAGAACGAGCATGACTTCTTACGTCGGAAGTTTTCGGCCGTCAATGATGATGATTTTTATTTAAAATGAAATTCTCAATAGCCACTGTCTATAACGAACGACTGAACTGGCAGCAATGATAAGAAAGAATTATCAGAATTGATGAGATACTCTTTTAATCAAACTTTGAAAAATTTGGTACAAAAAGCGCCGATCCCCGCCGCAAAACTAAAAGTAATATCGAAGAGATAAAATTTAAATGTGACGTAGAAGAAGGTAATATTTGTTGAGCACAGAAGGAAAGCAGTACTGACTGCAGGATTACATGGTATGCTGTACAAGAGGGGAGACAAGACCCGTGATAGATGAGAGGCAATGTAGTTGAAGAACCGAGGTATTCAGTAGTGTCAAAGTGGTGACAAAACATTGAAAGATCAACATGCTCGGGTCGATAAGATATCTCTGGTGAAAGTGACACGTATTCAGAAAACGGTAGCAGAAGATTTGTATATTTGAAAACATTTCTATGATGCTTTTAATATTACGTTGGAAGACACATAAAATACAGTATTTATGAAAATACATGAATTAAATAAAAACTAACGGATAGTTCTCAGATGTAATGTCAATAAATAAACATATTCTGCAGGAAACACGACACTAATACCATAATAGATGCGCTTTTGCTGGGACACAGGTATTCGCAATGCAGTGAACACAGCGAAGAAGATGGAGCAAGTTACTGTGTAGACAAGCCTTGTCTCTTATGGATGCGATGTTCTGCTGCCTCAGTGGATCGCGGTTTCGGATATGAGTTTCCATTCGCAGTTTATTTTCTCGTGAATACCGAATAACATTGGTGATTTTAGCAGGTGTTATGTTTGGTAGTACACAGAGCACTTTGCGTTTCCTGAACGCCCCTTTCAATGCTCTTCAACTGTTCTCTTAAGAGCGTGTTTCATTACATGTGCGGAAAGAGGGACATCCATCATGTTGGTACCACACTGACTGCGTTATATCCAAAAATGGCTCTGAGCACTATGGGACTTAACATCTATGGTCATCAGTCCCCTAGAACTTAGAATCACTTAAACCTAACTAACCTAAGGACATCACACAACACCCAGTCATCACGAGGCAGAGAAAATCCCTGACCCCGCCGGGAATCGAACCCGGGAACCCGGGCGTGGGAAGCGAGAACGCTACCGCACGACCACGAGATGCGGACTGCGCTATATCCAGTGAGATAGTTTACAATAAATGAGGCAGCAGTGTATTTTGGGAACTTGAGATACTTGAGTGCACTTAGATGCCCATCAACAAGAAAGGGACCACAACAGACGTTGATAGACCAAGAGCGTTGTTTTAGCGTTGTTTTTAATCCACTTCTCTGAGTCAGTGTAGATGTTCAGCTGATGATTAATGCATATTGCGAAGATTAACTCGCTCATAGTTTTCAAACGATGCTTCTTCCTTAAACAAAATTTTTCATAGATGTGCCACATCACTTTGCACTTTTCGAAGATAATAATCGGAGAACTGTAATCAGCTTTGTAAGTCATTGCCATGAAACTGTAGATGCACCCAAATGTGAAGAGAATAAAATACGAATGGAATATCGTATTCGCAGAACACTCGTTTGGATGAGCCCTCTTATACTTCCGAGATGCCTCTTAGTGACATTTGTACTGTGTGCCACTGCTGCTAAAATGTTGGTTTCATTTCTTTCGTCAGTTGATGATGTTTTTCCTTGGTGTACTTTATTCTCCTTACTTTCAGTTTCTAGAACTTTTTTCATAATATTTGTAGAGACAGTGAGTGAGTGCTTGGCCCGATCCGTATACTCTTCAGCATAGAACCACACTGCTGATCTAGAAATTTGTCAATATTTGCGGTAAACGATATTCACTTTTCCGACTGTCGTACACATTATGAACGTCTCAGCACCGTTACGAGCTAGTTATCTGACTGTCACAACAGTAAAACATAGAATGGTGAGCTTCAAGCGCACAGGTAAAGACCATACCTAAATCAAGTGCTTGCTTACATTTGGTATAATGCGGCAGACGATTGTGGAACCTCTTGTCCCGACGGTGAGACAGTGGTCTTCGGTGCTGTTATCGTAATATTATTTAATCAAGACCCATGCATTTTATGTCGTACAGCTTCTATCCAACGCCACTGAAAAACTATGTAGTTATGTTACAATAAAAAAAAGTCTGTGCCGTGGTTCAGAGAGTACAAAAGATAAAAATTCCTTGCTAACTTCAGGTAATGTGCTATATTTTCTGCTGTAACTTGGCGTAAACCGTACCACTACATATTTATAACTTCTAGATGTGGCCGGGCTATTTACCTCATCCTGTTTAAGCGGACAGAGACGGTTGGGTTATCATTCTATGATTCTGGCCGCACATGAGGAAATCCACTGACATAAGCGATATCGACAAAAGGCAAGTTGGTTTGGCCCTACCCCTGGGCTCGATCATTTCGGAACGGCGAAACTTGGTTGTTCGCGTGCTGACGTAGTGTTCATCTGCAGAATGTGGTTGAAGAATGGTAAAATGACGAGTATGCAACAAAGTTCAGGTCGTTCACACCTTATCTGAGAACATGGAAGTGGAGGATTGCCCGCTCTCTAAGGCTGCATTCACAGTGGCACCGACTTCGGTGGATACTGACGACGACTGACGTCGGCCGAAGACAGCCGAGCATTTCATATCACTATTGCAGTATGTTCGCGGTCACAATGCATCCGATCTTATCGTCCGAACGAACAAGACTCGGACCGCAATCGGTAAAATTCAAATCAGTTTGTTTTCTATGGTAGAATGGGTGACGCTCTCATACACTAAATACTGGATGTATGGACTGATTAGTTTAGTTCATGAAATGAGGAGTTTGTGGAATCCTGAGGATAAGAAATATTTTTGAGGTACACCTCGGAATCTATTGACTGAAGTCACTGCTTTATTGGAAACCAAAGGTAAAATTTTTAACGTAAATTTTGGCGTAAGTTATCACGTCAATAATTTGTTGGAGAAATGTGGCGTATCTTATTCTTAAAGTTACTGTAGTGGGCCCTTTTTTGGGTTGTAGTGAGTGGAAATTTGATACCTATGGTTTACGATTAATGCTTACTGGAGTTTTTATGCCGTTAGGGTGGTGGTTTTGCTATATAAGATTATTTGCTGATGTATGACAGTTTTTCCATATTTCTGTGCTTTAGGTGTTCAGAGTACCTCATTACAAAATCTGTGTTTGTCCTTCAAAGATACACTGAATGACAGTCATAAAAAAATAAACAAGGTGCCACGAAGGAATTTTCTGAATGGGGCCGAAATGGCAGATGTAATGTACATGTACAGACAAGAAGAAAATGATTCCAGAATGAGATTTTCACTCTGCAGCGGAGTGTGCGCTGATACGAAACTTCCAGGCAGATTAAAACTGTGTGCCCGACCGAGACTCGAACTCGGGACCTTTGCCTTTTGGGGGCAAGTGCTATACCAACTGAGCTACCGAAGCACGACTCACGCCCGGTACCCACAGCTTTACTTCTGCCAGTATGTCGTCTCCTACCTTCCAAACTTTATAGAAGCTCTCCTGCGAAACTTGCAGAACTAGCACTCCTGAAAGAAAGGATATAGTGGAGACATGGCTTAGCCACAGCCTGGGGGATGTTTCCAGAATGAGATTTTCACTCTGCAGCGGAGTGTGCGCTGATATGAAACTTCCTGGCAGATTAAAACTGTGTGCCCGACCGAGACTCGAACTCGGGACCTTTGCCTTTCGCAGGCAAGTGCTCTACCATCTGAGCTACCGAAGCACGACTGACGCCCGGTACCTTTCGGGAGTGCTAGTTCTGCAAGTTTCGCAGGAGAGCTTCTGTAAAGTTTGGAAGGTAGGAGACGAGATACTGGCAGAAGTAAAGCTGTGGGAAACGGGCGTGAGTCGTGCTTCGGTAGCTCAGATGGTAGAGCACTTGCCCGCGAAAGGCAAAGGTCCCGAGTTCGAGTCTCGGTCGGGCACACAGTTTTAATCTGCCAGGAAGTTTCATATCAGCGCACACTCCGCTGCAGAGTGAAAATCTCATTCTGGAAACATCCCCCAGGCCGTGGCTAAGCCATGTCTCCGCTATATCCTTTCTTTCAGGAGTGCTAGTTCTGCAAGTTTCGCAGGAGAGCTTCTGTAAAGTTTGGAAGGTAGGAGACGAGGTACTGGCAGAAGTAAAGCTGTGAGTACCGGACGTTAATCGTGCTTCGGTAGCTCAGATGGTAGAGCACTTGCCCGCGAAAGGCAAAGGTCCCGAGTTGAATCTCGGTCGGGCACACAGTTTTAATCTGCCAGGAAGTTTCAAGAAAATGATTAATATTTCAAAAATATTGGATGATTTATTCAAGAGAGACGTCTTCACAACCTGTGCAAGACGGTGATGTGTTAATCCACCTCTGGTGTTTAATTATTCGGCTTGACATTGGTTGATAGAATTCTGGATGTCCTGTGGGATATAGTGGCAAATTCTGCCCATTTGGCGTGTTAGATCATCAAAATCCCAAACTGGATGGAGGTCGGTGCCCATAATGACCAAAACTTTCTCAATTGCGGAGAGATCTTTGACCTTTCAGGCCAAACCAGTGTTTTGGACGCACGAGGACAAGCATTAGAAGCTGTAGCCACGTGCGGACTGCTGTGCTGTAAGGCTGCCATGAATGATAACCAAGGGGGTTCCTCCTATGAAAAGAAAGGGCACGATGGGGCATCACTCCTGGCTGTCGGGCCGTATGCTGGGCGGCTGTTGGGTTTGTATTCCACCACTGTACAGAGAGTCTCCAAACATATCTGGGCTTCTCACGAAGACAATTTCGCTTCAGTCAATAAGATTCTTTTTCGAATTCATGCCTGGGGACGCACCAAACAGCGAGAGAATACCATCCTGACTGCTACCCTCCATATGGCCTGACAACCATGGCTACTGACCTGGGTTGCTATTTCTTTACATAGCTGGACCCCTTAGCCATCCGCGGCATCCTTAATGCGGAACGTCGATAGTTTTCTGAGCTCTATTGTGTTGCCCCTTATGGCACGCTACCCGCAAGATAATGAGGATCAAAACAAGAAGAAAATTTCTACTGTTTGTCTTCGTACTTGCTGAACCCTACCTTGGATGCAAGATCGCCGGACCTCTCTCCAACTGGCAATGTTTGGACCATTACAGGCATGGCCCTCCTACCATCTCGGGATTTTGAAGATGTAATCTGTCAGTTGGATAGAATTTATCACTGTGTGCATCAGGAGAACATCGAACAACTCTATCAATCAATGCCCAGCCAAATAACTGCTTGAATAAGGGCCAGAGGTAGATGGATGCGATGTTAACTGCTCAATTCCCGAAGCTTTTTCTTTTGAATAAATCAATCAACTGTAACAATTAGCCAGTCTGCACGTGTATAACACATCTACCGATTTCCGTCTTATTCGGATTATTCCTTCATGGTTCGTTGGTTTCAATTTTTTTGTGTTAGAGTATGTATTAAAATATTTTTCTCTTCATGTCTCATGTTCGTAAAGAATGTCTGATTATTACAGTAACTCAGGAGAGAGTGTACTGAACTTGGAAATTTATTTTCCAGGCAGATATAGCTCATTCGTATGCATTTGGTGTCTTTTGATTAGGAAAAATCGCCATGCAACACTCGCCTCCCAGCCCAAGAGGTGTCAAGGGGTCCGTCCCACCCCTGGAAGTTAAAATATAAGGTAACTTTACCTCCTTGACCTTTGGCGACAGCGTCTGATGACTCTTTCCGGTAGCATTCTGAGCGCAGCCTAAAGCAGAACCGGCCGCGATTTCTAACCGTTCTGACGTCATAGCTCAATGCTGGTGCTCGCGTAAGTGTTTTGCACATCGTTCATCGAACATTATTCAGCACTGGGCCCCGCAGGAGACGACCCCGACGTTTCCTATGCTGACCCGGTACATAGTCAGTTACGATTGCAGTGGGCACACGAACATCGAGACTGGACCGTGCATCAATGGAAACGTTGTGCACTCACGACGCAGAGAATACGCTTTCCCATTATCAAGATTTCTTCACGTGTTGTTGACTGCATCAGCGATGTCACTGATACAAAGCCGATGATTCCGAAATAAAGATTAACGCCTTCATCAAAGTTACTACATCCTGCGTCTCGGCAACCAGTGAAGCTGAAACTTCGATCTTCGAATGCTGCTTTCCAAGTTACAACTCCGAGCAAGCAGCGAATCATTGAACGAAATGCTGCCTCTGAGCAGTGGAAATTAGTGCTCCGCCACGGTGGAACCCAGTTTACTGCAGGCAAGGCATTTGTAACTGTTGGCAAGGAAACAGCGCTCACCCGTGAGGGAGTCCAATTTGCGTTCCGGGAGCTGCTCCCAATAACAGACCCCTCTGGGCACGGTACACTGCGCGCGCCAGTCTTCTCATCTCGTCTGCCGATGCACGCACCTTGCAGCCCCTTTTCATTGTCAGCGTCGCCGCTGCAGACTCATTATTGCTTCCTTGCGGCGGGGCAGTGAGCTGCGGCATGTGTTTACCGAACACTGGGCCAGTGTCTGTTGGCAACACTGCCGCCACCGCTCCGAATGATATACGGACCGACAGGCCGCAAGTTGTAGCCGGCGCGGCTTATTGGCTGCAACTTCTGAGAGCCGCGTGAACTATTACGCTTGGAAGGCTCATTACAATATCGTCTAAGACTAGTTACGGCGAGATTTACTGCCAGCCGGCTAAAGTCTGTGGCTTGGCGCTCCCCCGTTAACTGCGCTGCTCCCATTGTTAATACTACCCGCCGCTGTTACGAGCTGCTCCAGCTGCCGGCCTTCCCTAACTGGGAGCAACACCGTTGTTTCTCTGCAGAAGACTGAGCGACATAGATTACAGTCCGGAAGGCTACAAATTGTGTAAAAAGAGATAAGGGCAAACGCTGTCACTCAATTGAAGCAACAACTTTACTGCTACCAGTGACAATTAATTTGTTTGCACGATACGTTTGGGAGGTTTAAACCCCACCATCAGATGAATTTATGTGAATTAATAAAGGTGTGTGGTAATGATTTATTTTAGCATGTAAAGCTATTCGAGTTCGCTTTGCACTCATAGTACACGCGTTATTTCGACTGTTTTCTATAGGTTTGTTTTGTTCATTCTTCCCTATCTATTATCAACGGTAGGACAGATAGTGAGAAGTGCTATCAAAATCAGAACAATGAACTGTGATTCATGCAAAATGGACCCTTACCAGATACAGAAAGGGAATGGGCAGATGTCATTGAAACCACACTGCCTAATCCAAGGAATGAAAGCGCAACATTGACTAAATATACATGTGAGAGAGGCTGCTGTTACACATGCAAAGGAAGCTGGAATCAGCCAAATAAATTTGTTTAAGTACAATCATACATCAGAGCCACTATTAGAGGAAAAGGAAGTAACCATAACAGAGGACGTGCATCCTGTGATTAAAGTCATTATAGGATGAAGGAAGTTACAAGGAATACTTGACAATGGGTGCCAAATTCCAACGATAGATGAGACCAAATCTCAATGATCCGCTGAGAATATCAGTTCGCCTGTGCTGTCCTTGAGGAAAACGAGAATAAAAGAAGCCACAGTGGTCAAATTCACTAGTAAATCGACAGACTAGATTAAAACTTGTATGTCGAGGACGCACTTAAACTGGAAATTTCTTCGTGGTGCCTAAATTGGCCATTGACTTGATATTGTGCATGGATTTTCTGAATGGTAATCAAACAATATTACATCGTGGAGAAGGGAGGAAGGCACACATCCATTCTGAGGAGCAGTCTATATGAGCACGAGTCCCAGGAAGATGCTCAAAACTATGATTTGAAAATTGCGATTGTGTGGAAATAAAAGTAAGCAGTAGTTATGATAAAGGAAGAGTAGAAGGTGATCAGATTCTGTGGTCGCTCAGGAAATTATTTAACAGGGCAATAAGTTAAAAAAAAATTACTTTCCAAGAAAGGGAAGAATAATGAGAAGTACTACTTACTAATGAAGAAGTCTTTCCACCCAATATAAGATTGATGAAAAACTTTCTATAAGCCTTAAAAGTAAAAGATCATTACAAACTTTTCATACATCCATATGCTATTCCACTAACCTACAAACATAAAGTTTTTCTAGAATTTCGGTGTATGCTAGAAGGTGGAGTGACTGAACCAGCTTCTTCAACTTATAATAGTCCATTCCTGGTGGTTGAATAAATGGACAGTTCCGTTCACCTTGCAATCGATTCTTAACAAATCAGTTCGATAGTTACTCTACAGATGGAAAGGCAAGGGAAGCTCAAAGAATTATTACAAAAGGTATACGGGGTTAAATTTTTTTCCTCAGTCGACGTGAGATCAAGTTTTTGACAGGTGGAGTTACACCCTTCATGCAGAAAATGTACATCCTTTCTCGAATATGGGCAATGCTAACAGTTCTACCACCTCTCGTTTGGCCTCAACATATCACCTGCAGCGTTCACTTATGAATTACAGAGGATCCTCGCTGAGTCACTGAAACAACATGTGTAAAGTTGTGCTGACAATCAATTAATTGTAGTGTACTTATTGAAAATTCTCAGCCATGGTGGCTTGTCATACTGTAGTGGTATTGATATTCTGTTACAGTTGGCTGCATAACATTGCCTAGCTTGCGCAGCGCCCTCTGGCATGATCTGGAGGGCTGGGTTGCTGGGCGTGCATGTGCGGTATGACTTTTAGCACAATGTGCACCTTTGGAGCAACCCAGCAGAAAATAAACCTCTCTTTGTCACCCATCTGTCTCTGTTTTCGCGAAAACTCGGATGGACATCCAGGGGTCAGGTTGGCTTGTGTTTGGCGTACAGTGGCAAGGAACATCAGGAGTGTATTATTAAAAACCTGCTGAGTTCTCAGAGGCATGTTTGCCGGAATTTATGGATGCTCCGTTTCTAAAGTCCATGCTTCCATGCAATTTGTAGGGTGAACTTTCTGAGCAAGAATTTATGTGTTCAAAATATTTGTCAACTATTTGAATTAGATCTTTGTACACTGCATCTTATAGGAGGTTTGATCTGTGAATTTTAAGTGTCCGTTACGTCTATAATTTGGATTCATATTAATGTCTTCCTCTACAAGGAAGCTAGTTGTCAAACTCGTTTGCAGTGCAGTATTTGTGAGTGTAAGTGCTTCTACCTTCCTCTTCTTAATTCTCGCCTTCTTTTAGGCAAGTAAATATAAGCTGACACTAGTTCTGGCGCATGATGTCGGTCGATGTTTAATATTGTCGCAGATTGTTTATTCCTGGCTTGAAAGTGGACCTCTGCGTTGCGCGAATGTTATCAGGACCAGTGTAACTTACGTTTAATTTTATCGTTTGGAATAAATGTTGTGCACAATTTGTAGTAGTCGTTTGGCGAAACATTAACCACCTTTATGGAATTTTATCCACTGTGTCTTATTCATTAAGGTTAGTTTACTTCTTATTCTGCTTTAGTTCATGTATATTGCATGTTTATGAATTGGTTTATAAGAAAATTTTAGTGCGTCTTAGAACACACTGTCCTTTCTGAGGTTGGCTGGGACTGTGTGCATGCCTAGGAACTGTCTAATTTAAGGCAGTTGGCTGTGGTTTGGCTTCATCATTTGTTCCAGGAGGATTTGTTATAACTATATAATTCTGAAAATTCTTTAAGCCAGCTGTGAGTATTGGCTAAAATTTTCTGCTAACTTGTACGAAGACTGGCAAATTTAGACTATTGTTCTGTAAGAAATTGCAGTAACTATTGGGAGCATAATCATTATTTCGTACAATCTTGGCTGTGATTTGAGCCTGCACTTATTGGAATTTACTTGTGCTGCAGGAAGTTTCGCTATAATTGCTTGTGCTGTGACGTCGGTGCTGTGCACCGATACCTGTCAGGTCCACTCATTCTGAGACCAGTCGGTTTACACCGCCACCTACTTACGCGATTCTGTGCACACGTTTTGGCCAGAGAGAACTTATGTTGTCTGTATTCTGCGGTAGTATTTCTTCCAAGGGCAGCGACGACCTTCAATGCTGCTGTTTAAAGTTAAGATGAATTTTTAGAGCAATCCTGAGCCATTCTATTTGTTAATTAAAAGAGTATCTCTTTTCATAACTTTATTGCTTCTTTAGGTTATTTGGTTTAGTAGTAGTTGATATCTCAGCGGTCATTCTCAGTTAATAATTTCAATATTACTGTGCACGCGTGTAAGCCTTGCTATCACGTCTGTTTTGTGAGATTTTAAAAGTTTTGTTCTCCTTCTTTGTCCACTTTGTATTTTAGTATAACAATTTTTTGGCAATGGCAGATCTGTGGTCGGTTCAAGCTTATTAAATTTTTTGTAATTGTCTTCTTCTCATGAAGTTTTGGTAATTATTATAGTTGTTTATATATGACATGAATTTTGGATCATTAGTCTTTTATCTTATATTCTGGCAGACAGTGGTTGCATGTGAGTTATGATATTTTCTTATTGTTCAGTACTAAAATTACTTATTGTTTCATTAAATTAGGTCTGCGCAAAGTAAATAGTGTGTTGTAAATTGTATGTGGTAAATATCCATCAGCTTAGTCCTTTCTTGTTTTTCTTCCTGGCCTAATTAAAAGACTGTATTTTCTCATTACAAATTATAACAGAGTTCTAAATCGGTGCTCATTACCTGAAGGAATCATAGTTTGGTTGCCAGCATACAACAATTTGGTTTTTGAAGAATTAAGGTAATGTTCTTAGGTCACGTTATCACAGCAGAGGCGATATCACCACAGCAGGAAAAGGTCGAGACCATCGCACAATTTCCATCACCAATAACCAGGAAAGGTCTCATTGACTTTTATCATTGTTCCACATGGTTTTGCACACCAGCAGTCCGCAGCTCGTGGTCGTGCGGTAGCGTTCTCGCTTTCCGCGCCCCGGTTCCCCGGTTCGATTCCTGGCGGGGTCAGGGATTTTCTCTGCTTCGTGATGGCTGGGTGTTGTGTGCTGTCCTTAGGTTAGTTAGGTTTAAGTAGTTGTAAGTTCTAGGGGACTGATGACCATAGATGTTAACTCCCATAGTGCTCAGAGCCATTTGAACCATTTTGCACACCAGCAACCCCACAGCTGTTTGAGCTTACAGGCGGGGAAACACCTTAGGTGTGGGACGCAACAGCAGAGTGAATGCCAGGTTTTAAATACACCACACGTGTTGATGACTGTACTATCGCACCCCAATTTAACGACAGTTTCTTGCATGCCACAAACAGTGTCAATACGAGACTCGGAGCAATGCTTTTTCAAGATTTCTAGGAGAAGAGAAAGCATGTACACAAAACTGTGGCATTGCTAGCTGTGTCCTGACTAAGCGTGGAAGAAATTACTGTGTAACGGAACTGGAGGCTCTAGCAGTAGTATGGCCTTCAAGAAGTTTCAGGACTTCCTGTTCGGATGGAAAACCTGAATATATTCAGATGAGAAGTAACTTGATTTCTTGTTTTCTGCAAAATTAACTCATAAACGTGTAACGAGATGGGTACCGTATCTTCGAGAATTTGACTTCTGACCTATGTACCAGTGGGAATGAATGTCATTGCTGATGTGTTGTCCTGATCACCGGTACGGTTAGTAGATGAAGTAAATGAGGCCACAGAGGAAAATCCCTTTAGCTAGTTTTACTTAAAAAAACGTAGCTTTCAAAAACGACATAACTACTTTGACTGGAGAGATCGCATAAGGACAGAATAACGATTAAGTTCTAATAAAGAATAAAGGGAAATATATAATCCAGGCAGCCATCAAGCAGTTCTAGTTACTAAAGGAAGGAATGTTATTCTGTTGGAGAAGTGGTACTGGTTCATCGTCGTTTCAGTGTATAAATGAGAAGTAAATCTATCGGCTCTTTTGGTACACGCAAGTAAGCTAAACCCATTTTGGAGCAAAGAAGAGTTTCCTATATGTTATTTTGACGATAGGGAGAGGAGGATAAGAAAAGATATATCTACGTGCAAGACATGCCAAAAGGCCAAACATTCGACTCAGGTAACTAAAACACCACTCTACCCTACTGTGCTCACGAAACCGAGACAACTTGCAACAACCAGTTTAGTGGGAACCTTCCCAAGAACCAAGCACAGTTTCTGCCATGTGATTGTGCTGGTTGCACTCACATGCAAATTAGAGCATTATGGAGAGCAATGGCACTAATAGCATCCAAGATGCTAAGTCAGAAATTCCTCAAGCAGATACGTCGCGTAGACAAAATGATGTCCAGTAGTGGTTCCAAATTGAGGTCTGAAAGTTGCAAGGCAACCTTGAGGAGAGATAGGATCCAACCAATTCCTATCTCTGTGTATCACCTGAGTTCAAATTTCATAGAATGAATAACCAAATATTTTGGAAAGCTTTGCAGAAGATAACGCAGAACACAAAATACCATGTGGGACATATTTTTGAATGACTTTGAAGGTGTAATGAATGAGATTCTACAGGTTACTATGTTGCTGCCCTCCCCTGACTGTCTTAAAGAATCGTCAGCCATCTGACAGACTGAGGGAACAGTAGATTTTCCATCATGGAGCTGACAACAGCATAGAGATTTGGTCGATCAGGTGTCGCGCAGAATACAAGTTGCAGGCCTTAAGAGAAAGGAGTATGCCGACAAGAAGGCTAAATTGCAACAATATTATGTGAGTCAGAAAATGCTAATGCATTCTTTCCGACTTCCGAACAGACAAAGGAGATTATGCCAAATATCATTTAATGTGTATAATTGATAAGAAAAATTGCTCATGCACTCGCATTCAAGCTGAAAATGATGAAATGAAGGAAATATGTTGATGTGTAGCTCATCAGCCATATCAATCCCTTCTTGGAGTTAAATACAAGCTATGAATGTAGATCAAGAAGGTAAGGCAAAGATTTCATTTTGCTGAGGATACATCTCTGTAATACGCTATACGAAGCTAATGCAGTGAATATCACTGACCTGTGTTGTAGGAGTATTATGGTTTCTTTGTGTGTAAGAAGTGGCATGGTGTCTAGGTTTATAATAAAATCAGGCAGAGTAGAGGTGTGCCTTTTCTGAGAAACCTTTTTGTTTTAGAAAAGGAAGGAGTAATTAATGGTTGAGAACAATATATGTAGGTTTAGTGGGAAAGTGGATTTATACAACAGGGATATCACAGGGATATAAATATCCAGATAGGGTCACGTTGCATATGATTAGCGAGTGTTGACTGCTGAATGGAGAGATTGCCTACTGTCCTTAGTTGACAGGTAGAGTTTGATTAAGTGCTTATGTGTATTCCGTCCACAGCAACAGAGCATTTTGGAAAGATAGGCCATGGAGCACAATGAACCTATGTCCTCACCTCGTGGCTAGACATCGTTTTATGATGAAGACTGCACATGTGGAGGAAGTTCAACATCGAGGTACCTTTGAGAATAATGATAGTTCAATGGGGACTTCATTTAAATTCTTTGATAAGAGCTCGAAATGTGACGATTATAGTGAGGTAAGCAAGATTTCGTGGCTTATGGGGAACGACAACGTAAAACCAAATGAGTACATGCTATGAAGAAAAACATAACAGAAGATATGAGTAAATTAACGAGTACAGTTTACACGACAAAATAGTGAGCTCTACTGCTTAACCTCGTCTGCGACTCTGAAGGCAGTTTTCAATTTTAAGGGCAAAAATTGTGTTGCGTTTTATATGAGATAATATTCACAGGTGGAGACTGCTGGGAGGAAAGTACTTTAGAAGGTGCGTATGGTGGTGAAAGAATAAGTAATAAATAGGTTTACCACACAAAATTACATGGTGATGAATTCAGATACAAATAAAGAACACGGAGTTTGGGCAGGATAATGAGCAGAACTAGGACAAGAGCAGGAACCACAGGTTGATTACAAGAATCACAGTAGACAGTCTTCTTATTTAATAAATAGTCACTGTTCATTTTCATGACGGAAGGTTAATAACATGGATATTGCCAATATTCCGCTAATTAAACTCTGTTGACCCTGGGCGACAGCACGATTAGGGGAGAACTAGGGTAGTACTAAGCACTTAACATTAACATACTAAGCATATACTAACATTAATGTGGATCTAACGAACATTAATGATGTAATATGAAAGAACAAGTGCACTGCCTGAGTAATAATGTTAATATCGATGTGATAGGAATTTTGGAACTACGCTCTGGGCTCTTTAACCCTTTTGTAATTTTATACAGGATGTCAGAACTGTATAATGTTACGTGATTTAAATTTGTTTAGTGTCCCTATAGTACAGGGAGCAAGGGGATGTTTAATTCTTTTGTAAAATTTTATAGTATTGTATCATTATTTAAATTTCTGAATGGTAACCTTGCAAAGCTTAAAATAAATAAATGTGATTATTGTTGTGTCAGAATAAGTTTCGTAATGATCTGGTTTCGAGGAATGTGGACAGTTATGAGCATGGAGTGTTGACACTAGAGTGAAATGGGCATAGAACATGGTGAATAGTTACAGGCGATATCGACAGCCATCATCCCACTTGGAAACCGGGTGACAAGACAAACGACGGCAACTAGTTACATCGGCTCTAGCACTTACGCTGTTGGTGGAAGATTGAAAGGCAGAACGGTGGGTCACTATCTCATATGGCAGAGTTTTCCAGAGATCTGGAGTCAGAACACGACAAAGACGTGCCTTGCCGAACAAGACACGGTCGGACCAAAATCCAGAACGTCGTAGGTGTTGCAGTCTCTTCCACTAAGAATGCGTGATTGCTTCTCATGACAGCTCTATATATTGGGAAATAAATATTCTTCCTAGAACCATTCTTATAAAGAGGGATTGCATTGGAATGAGGAATTGATACACCTTTCTTTCTTGTGGGAGATTCATAACGCAGCTAGTTGGCACCATTCGCAGTACTGCGTTACATGACCACTTTCCAGTTACCATAATTTGCTCTCTCAGAGAGGTCACCTACAAGCAACCATCCATCACAAACGGTAGGCCTACTAATCAACATACTCACTTTAGTGTGAACCCTCGGGTAGCGAGGACCTACCTACTTACGATACTCCACAACCGAAAACCATTCAGCTCTCTATGAATCCGTTGGCATCTCATTGTGTAGTCCAGTTGAAAATCTCAGAATAACCAACATCCGTTAGTAGCACATCAATCTTTGGGACGAGCTACAGACCATTTGTTCTTGGCCACAAGCATATGTCGCCATGGAGCATAGAAAGAGGAGAAAAGGTGTCATCATTGGTCGCTCGGTTCAACACTGTAGACTCACTGACACCAAGTTCCTGAATATACCTGGTCCGTGAACGACGTGGTCCACCAGCTTTTTCCAGCCAGAGGTAAAACTGACAGCTGTGTCACACCCAGCCTACACGCCACGAACACATTCACGCCCACTGAACTGATTCTCACTATTCTCCGATTCGTTTGTACATCGATATGAAGTTAAAGAATTCTGCTACTAGACAGCAAAAGAACCCGTGACCGACGGACATAATAAGCCGACTAGCGCTGGCAAAAAAGGGCTTTTCTGTACAGGATAATATACTGGTGTCAAACATAACCCTTAGTTTCAGGAAGAAATTTCTGAGAACATACTTTTAGAGCACAGCGTTGTATGCTAGTGAAACATGGACTGGAAACTGGAACAGAAGAGAATCAAAGCATTTGAGATGTGGTGCTACAGACGAATGTTAAAAAATTAGGTGGACTGATACGTTAAGAAATGAGAAGGTTCTGCGCAGAATCGGAGGGGAAAGGAGTATATTGAAAATTCAGACAAGGAGTCGCTAATATCTAACGTATGTCTTAATCTGACTAAGAAATTTCCGTTAGGAGCACAGTATTGTACAGCAGTGAGACATGGACTGTGGTAAATTGGAAACAGAGGAGAATCGGAGCATTTGAGACGTGGGGCTACAGGAGACTCTTGAAAATTATGTGGGATGTTAAGGTAAGGAAAGAAGAGGGTCTCCACTGAATCATATGGATAACACTGACAAGAACTGACAAGACGATAAGACATTTGTTTGGACATCAAGGAATAACTAGAGGGAAATATAAATGCTAAAATGCGTAGAGGAAAATAGAGATTGGAAGACATCTAGCAAATAAGTGAGGATGAAGTTGTAAATGCTACTCTGAGATGTGAAGGTTGGCGTAGGAGAAGAATTCGAGGTAGGGACGCATAAAATCAGCCAGAAGATTTTTGACTCAAAAAATAAAATAGGCACCCCACAATTCCTGCGTGTCTAAGTGAACGTCCAATCAATCTCACGTGAGTTACGGCGACGCACCACAGTTTTCGTGGGACAGTATGGAATCCTCAGTTTCAGGTCAATGTCGCTATGTGTTCTCTTTCAGAAGAGGTGGTGGTGGTTAGTGTTTAACGTCCCGTCGACAACGAGGTCATTAGAGACGGAGCGCAAGCTCGGGTTAGGGAAGGATTGGGAAGGAAATCGGCCGTGCCCTTTCAAAGGAACCATCCCGGCATTTGCCTGAAACGATTTAGGGAAATCACGGAAAACCTAAATAAGGATGGCCGGAGACGGGATTGAACCGTCGTCCTCCCGAATGCGAGTCCAGTGTGCTAACCACTGCGCCACCTCGCTCGGTCTCTTTCAGAAGACCTTTTAGTTTTCATGGCTATATTGGTATTGTATTCAATATTTTATATGCTTTATCTGCGCTGTTCGGCACTTCTAGTGAGTTTTTATTTCGCTTTTGGTCGGCTGTGGTATTCATTTAAAAGGCCCGCTGCCTGAAACTGCTGATTACTGCTTGAGTGGGCAATGCTCTTTAGCATTAGCCAGGGGAGCCCCGGCGGCAGCCCGCTGAGTAGGCAGTGAGTCGGGTACAGCCTTCATGATTGTGTGGTGAGGCTTTGACAAGTTGTGTTTGACATCTCCTATGTATGTTTTTCTTAGATTTAGTTTTTTGTCGATGGCATTTGTAGACTGCATACTTATATATCACTGTTTACCGCAATTTGCTTCCGCTCATTTATATTCTTCTTATTTGCTTTTCTGCTGGTGTTAGCTGCTTTTAAGGGAATACGACCAGGGAAAAAGAATATATCACTCGTGATGATGTGTTGTAGTGCTTGCGTACTTATCCTTGACAGGTATTCGTTTGAATTCAGTTAAGTTGTGGCTAGTACTGCTGTAGTTATTCTTTAAATGTCTATGTATTTTCAAGTGCTACGCCGAATAGTCTGGCACCTATTACGTCCAGTGTGCCGATGTAAGTTGTTGGCATTTCACCGTGAACAAGCTTCTCGATGTGAATAGTGTTTATACGGAGAGGTTTTATTTCTCATATAGATATTTCCTTTGGGTCCTATCTCTGGTCCAAGAATTTCATTAGATTGTGTGTTAGTTAACAGACGATCTTAAGTATGTTATATCTACAAATACATGCAACTGAGGTCTTGCATCCTACGAAATCTGGCTGTCCCGCATCAATCATCAGAGGAAAGGACGGACTTTGAGTATATTCACAGAACCGAAGCCATGACATGCCAGGTCGTGGAATTAATTAATCCTTTGGTACCACAATGGGGGAAAGGAGGATTTCAAATGTGAATTGTCATTTTCACGCTTAGAAAAACTGCGGGGCTATCTTAAAAACACAACGAGATCAGAATTATACTCGTCGACCATTGAAATTTATAATGGTGCTGCAACGCAGTTTATGTTAGTAATGTTTTATTCTAGGATTGTTCATGATGAAGAAGCGCATGTGAAGGCAGGAAATTTAGCTTTAGTAAAGAGTATTAATAATCACACACTTACCAAATAGCCTTTTATTCGTGATGGCCGTATGTTAGCACTATGTACAAAAAGTCATTTAGTGACGCAACAGGCTTAGTTAATAACGAAAAAATGATAGGACGACATTTGTATATTTTTTGAATGTTTTTGCGGATCAGAGATTTCTGCTAAGAAAAATAAAAAACACTTGATTCTTGAGTACAAAACATAAGACAGATGCTTGTATTAACAACAGAAAACGGATCTTTTATATGTAGGAAGTTTTGCTACTAGGACAATTGTATCAAAAACTCGCTCAAATATTAAATGGAGAACTAGGCAACATTATCTGTCGTGGAGAACAAACAAATCAAAATACTTTAAACCTCTTATTCTTAAAGGTGCGTGAGTGGTTTCAAGCACATGCAATTCAGGTTCTGTGGTTCAAATGGCTCTGAGCACTATGCGACTTAACTTCTGAGGTCATTAGTGCCTTAGAACTTAGAACTACTTAAACCTAACTAACCTAAGGACATCACACACACCCATGCCCGAGACAGGATTCGAACCTGCGACCGTAGCGGTCCCGCGGTTCCAGACTGTAGTGCCTAGAACCGCTCCCACCCCGGCCGCCCAGGTTCTGTGAGCAGATTATAATGTTCAGAAAAGAAGACACGGTATCACCATAATGATGTAACTATGGTACACTTCTCAGCTGCTATGACTGTTCTTACTTTAGTACCGTAGTATACTCTTTCTGACAAACAAATAAAGCACTCATACGACGAGGAAACGAAATAATGTTTCACAGCTCGAGAGGGTATTTGAAGTTATTACTAAATCGAATCAAATTTAAAAACAACTTAAACTTCGAGCCCTAATGTCGGTTGGTATTGCTCCATTTATAGCCAAGATGTGCACACCGATTCGTTTGGGAAGTTGAAACATCCCCTTAGAAAAATTATGAAATGACAGTTGAGCAAAAATGAACGTACTCTGACATTTATCTCTTTACTTATTCTGATCAACACTAAACTGACATACAATATAGCTTTTAGCGCAACGCAATCTGACTTTCAATAATTACTACAAAAGAATGGCCCTACTAACAATAACCTATACCTTTCATGAATCACTTCTCACAAAAATCTTCGTTACTGAAACTACTGCAATACAGCGAGCGCCAATACTGCCAGCTAAATAAAAGATTCTAACCACTGAAGGCACTAACTACTGATAGGCATAGTTAGACAATAAAAGATTTTGATAGAGAACACACAATGTATTTATCTTAATAGTGTTCAGAAGTCATAATATATATATATCAGTTCATGACATCCAGTCTCACAAATTTCGTTTTTCTGAGACACATGTTCAGATCGTCCGCTCTCAAAACTCTGCCATCTCTCTTCCCACATCCACCATTGCTGGCGGCTCACCTCCAACTGCAAAACGCTACGCGCTGTTCACATCCAGCTGCCCAACACTACAATAGCGAATACCCCAACAACGCCAACCAGCCACAGGCTGCACACAGCACAGCCAGTGATTTTCATACAGAGCGCTACGTGGCGTTACCAACATAAAAACCTAAACAGCCTACTTGTGTGACATTAAGCCGTTGTATCCTCTCGTAGGGTAAGTTGGTCTGCAACTGTTCCAACTCGTCTTTGATATCCTGGCTTTTAGCATATGGACGCAGTTGACTAATGAGCTGGTCGCACACAAATGCTGTCTGGGTCAGACCTAGTAATTTGCTGGCTGCAGGAATACCTCAAATCATCCAGATGTTTCACAGAGACGTGTACCATGTGTGGACAAACGTCCGCCCCCAGTAGCTGAGTGGTCAGCGCGACAGAATGTCAATCCTAAGGGCTCGGGTTCGATTCCCGTCTGGGTCGGAGATTTTCTCTGCTCAGGGACTGGGTGTCGTGTTGTCTTAATCATCATAATTTCATCCCCCTCGACGCGCAAGTCGCCGAAGTGGCGTCAAATCGAAAGACTTGCACCCGGCGAACCGTCTACCCGACGGGATGCCCTAGTCACACGACATTTTTTTATTTTTTTTGTTGACAAACGTCGTTCCGTTGAAAGATAGCACCAAAATACTGTCACACGAGGGCTAAGACAAAAAGACACAGGATGCCAGTGAAATACCGTTGTGGCTTAAGTGCTTTCCAACTCACTACCAGTCGTAACATGAAGTCATACTCGCTGGCTCCCCACACTATAACTCCAGGAGTCCAAAACGTTCGGAGAATGGGACCTCCCCCAGGGCGGTGATGATGGTTATCTGAGGTAGTGCAGAACCAGGATTCATTGCTGAACGGAATTTGATGACATCCAATACCAGTCCATTGTTCCTGATCGTGACACCACTCCATTCACAGACGTTTGTGCTGTGATGTTAACGACAATCTACATATGGGACAGTTATCCCCTAGCCTTTTTTCTGCCAGACTCTGACTCTTAGTGATAGATGGTATAGAATGTTGCAGGTATTCCGTTACTTGTTCCAGAACCATAGGCGTATTTGTGAAATGGGTACTACGTGCTTGATGTGGCGAGGCGTTTCATTAGGTGGCAGACCCATGAAACACTGTTTTAATTATGTTCCATAACATTATTACACTCCTTCATACGGCGGAAATAATCATCCACGGGAAAAGATAACAGTGTATAATTATTACATGAGCTGACAAAGAGTGCTGTCTCTGTGGATGTATCAGAGTAACTTATGAGTATTCGGAAAAACGGATAGTTTTCCTACACAAGTAGATGTGTAGACTGCCTTCGACACCTCTTATTCCGAGGTGCTTTTTACGACGTGTGTGCGGAGTTGGAAGCTCTGCTGCGACGTGAAGAACTCTGCTGACGAACTTCAAACGCTGCACGCTGCTCAAAGAGTACCTCAGACACACAATAATACAATTCAAACAAAAACATAGAAATCTGCGCCTGTATATTACTAATAAACGAAATGGTTTAAGATTTATATAATACGACCACGAGGTACAGAAAACCTCGCACTTCTTATTTAAAAGGGAAAATTCCGAACTTAATTACGTAGAATTCTGTTCCCTAAGATATCCTGGCACCATGTAAAATGAGTAAGCTTGTTATTATCTGTTAACCACTTCTGACTCAAACATTCAAACACAATGTACCTTGAACATACTTTCCCACTCGTCGCTTTACTTGAACTTCCATGTAAATTGTATTTCGTTCTCAAAAGCTAAGAGTTTTAAGGATATGAGGTAAGCATTTTTTGTGTTTTCTCTACTTCTCATTATTACTATCATCATTTTCACTTTCTTTTCAGAAAGAAAAGAAGAAACCGAAAATAATAATAATAAGAAACGAAAATACAAGGTACGATAACCTGAAAAAACGTGGAAAGATACGTAAATTAAATTATAAAGTAGTTGCAGCCTCCATGCTTCGTTATAATTGCTTCTCAAAAGTGTAAAATATGTTAACGGTAAAGCTATTTCAACACTGCTTGAAGTCATCCACAGTAAATTACAAAGTGGGCAGGTTACCTATTAAAACTTTTCCTTAACCTAAAATTGCTTTGGTTCAGTCAGAGTAACTAAATAACTAAATTACCTCAACAGGCCAAGTTATCCTCCCTTAAAAATAGCTTGTACATACCTCATCATAGCACATGGTAACCTCAAAAGAGTACCAAATTCTTTTGCACAAACACATATCAATCACTAATACTACTACCAAGTAGAAACCAGTACAAAACCTCACCAAATATTGTCAATTAATACATTCAATATACAAAAATCACTATAAAACACGCTAACTCATGTGCCATAAAATCTTAATTCGTAATTTTTTCTTGGATAGGTACAATCATTTATCTGGATAATAATCTTAAATAAATCTCGATAGCCCATAGTTAAATCACAACATGGCTGTCATATTGAAAGACTAAGAAGATGGTCTTTTCCCTCAAGCATTTCAGTTACTACTAGCTCTACCAGTTTTCGTCGACTGTCCCATTTGACTAAATTTCAACCAAAAACTAGCCAAACTTTAGCTGAAACAAGTATTGTTTCTTTGACAGGGCAAAAAGGGTACTAAGACCACAGGACATCATGGTAGACTCCCCAGGAGATCCCACTCCTTCACAATACATTAATCTACACTATATACAAAGGGTGGCAACGGCCTTGCCTCAGTGGATACACCGGTTCCCGTGAGATCACCGAAGTTAAGCGCTGTCGGGCGTGGCCGGCACTTGGATGGGTGACCATCCAGCCGCCATGCACTGTTCCCATTTTTCGGGGTGCACTCAGCCTCGTGATGCCAATTGAGAAGCTACTCGACCGAATAGTAGCGGCTCCGGTCAAAGAAAACCGTCATAAGGACCGGGTGAGCGGTGTGCTGACCACACGCCCCTCCTATGCGCATCCTCAGCAGAGGATGACACGGCGGTCGGATGGTCCCGATGGGCCACTTGTGGCCTGAAGATGGAGTGCTTTATATACGAAGGGTGGAGAAAAACTGTGTGACGAAGTTTTAACCCTGGGTAGCTAATGCCACTAAGAACCAAAATTACTAATGTTGTGTAGGTCGACAACGCACCATTTTTAAACTACGGAAACGTGGCACCACGCGCTACGGTTGGCCGTGGGATTGTCCTGATGCCGTTCGTCGTTAATGGGCAGCGCTATGGTTGTCGGTTGACACATACAAAAGTCCCTCGCCCCGTCACTGCCCCAACGTGATACGCACAAGTGTCGAATACGACTTGCTGTTTGTCTCCACCTCACTTTAGAGGCATTCACACGTAAGTTTCGCTTCGGAGCACACACACGTCACATTCGATTTAGCCATCCAGTAAGCATGGCGGCACAGTAATCGTTTGAAGAACAACGAGATGTTTTTGTTTATAGACTAGTCGACGATAATGCACATGAAGCTCGACGGTTGTGCGACTAACGCTACCCAACAAGGCGCCACCCATACCCGCAAACGTCTACAGCAATTCACCGGCGACTTGGCGAAACAGACTCGTTAGCGGGATATCATGGTGATGCTGGAAGACCTCGACCACGACGGGATGCTGCATTTGAAAAGTCTGTTCACGAGCTCTTCCAGGAAGCACCTGCGACAAGTACTCGAGCGGTTGGACACGACATGGGGGTCACTCCTCGGTTAGTCTGGGAGGTTTTGAGTGATGACGGCCAGCTGTCCAAGACTTAAATCCTGTGGCAGACTATGAACACATACTATGGTTTTGCCGGTGGTTTCTGCGATGTGTTGCACGAGACCCGATTTCCCACCACTGTGTTATTTACCGGAGAGTGCACCTTCCACCGGGATGGCCTTTACAACACTCGAAACGTTCATTACTGGGCAAGGGGAAATCCTCACGTCCACCGACACCAGGAACGATTTCCGCTCAACATTTGAGCAGGAATTGTGGGTGACAATCTGATTCGGCCGGTCCGTCTAACTCCTCGACTTACCGGGGCAAATTATCTTCATTTTTTTTTTTTTTTTTTTTTTTTTTTTGCAAGAAACACTACCAGAACTGCTGGAAGATGTTCTCCTGGACATACAGCTACGCATGTGGTTGCAGCATGAAAGGGCGCCCGCACGTAACATTCGTGGTGTGCGCGGATATTTAAATGAACTTTTCGGCGGCCGGGTAATTGGCAGAAGTGCTAGTAGGACATGGTCCCTGCGATCACCAGACCTCAAGCCACCGGACTTTTTCGTGTGGGGATTCTTCAACGTCCTTGTTCATCCACCCAGACTCTAACCACCTAGAAACGAGGAGGAATTAATGGATCGCATTTAGCATGCCACCAATCACATCAGGGAAATGCCAGGAATCTTTAAAAGAGTTCGGCAAAACACCGCTCGAACTTACCAAGCATGTGTCACTTCATAGGGTCGCCATTTGGAGCACCTGCTACAAGTAATCAATGTAGTAGCTACAAAAGGCCCTTTTCAAGGCCAACACAATTTGTAAAAGACTTTCTGTACGTGAACTAACAGCTGTTGACGGGCTTATTTCCGGTACGTCGTATCACGAAAGTACAATGGATGTGTCGGGACCCCGGCGGATTCGCCCCAAGACCCCCAGAGAGGAAGGTTGGCGCGCCACCACCGAGCGTGCGGGCCTTCTTGGATACATCGCGATCTCCGGCAGGCAAAGCATTCACTGTCATACGTTATCCAGAGCATCTGGCAACAGGGCAGTCCCGTGGACAATCGGAGAGGGTGGCGCCAAGTTTCCGTAGTTTAAAAATTGTGCATTGTCGACCTACACAAGATTAGTAATTTTGATTCCCCAGGCATCAGGTATCCAGGGTTAAAATTTCGTGACACACTATGTATAATAACTTCCTCTTCACTTACCACCATTCGTGTTATTCCCAATACGATCACCTAAACAGTTACCTTCCAGATGTCAATCAGAATTTGTAATATTATACTCCTATCTATGAAACTTCCAAAAGAAATATAGCCTTGACTATTTGGAGTTCTACATGTTTTATAGCCCAACGATAGTCTGAAGCTCTTTGTGAATACGGTAGTACGTGAAATTTAGAAACTGGATACGTTGGTCACTTAATAAGGCTTCCTTAACGATTGTCACAGAACTGAAATTATGTCTTAGTCCGTGTCATAATTTGTAACTGCATTTCAGCTACAGACGCATGCGAGTAGGAGCGCTTGCCACTCTCTTCGGTCACAACTCCTCGTTGAACCAAATTGATCCACAAAAAAAAAAAAAAAAAAAAAAAAAAAAAAAAAAGCCAAAGTGCATATTGTATAATTAAACGTAAGATATTCTATGCACCTGTTATAAATACTTTCACTTTCTGATGTATAAGTTGTCGTCGCTGCAGTCTGCACGATATTAAATATTAAGTACCAATATTTTCCAATCTCGAACACATTCCACATTCCACGTAATCGAAAATATAGAGTATATAACTGTATAATCACCTGATGTTTGACATAATCGAGATGCAAGTATTTACTGATATGTTGTTCATTTATAAAAAGCTCTTTGCCCTTAAAGCATTTTAACGAGTTTCTAACCTCAACCAGTACAACGGTGTTGGTAACTTAACATATAATAATGCAAAGAATGGCAGCAAATAACAGATTTTCATTAGTAATCTCTCTGTAATAGAAGAGCATAACATTTTGGCCATTAGTTACTGTAAAGCCTACATTATTGGTGACACAGACAACGGTTGACTGACAGTACTACTTGGAAACAGTATATATTCTTTTTTGGTCATGAGTCTTCTGACTGATATGATGTGGCCCGCCACGAATTGCACTCCTGTGCCAACCTCTTCATGTCATCAATGTTTCCTTAACGATTGTCATATAGCCTTAAAAAATGTCTTATGTCTGTGTCATAATCATTAATGCCTCTTGCTACCTACGTCCACAGTTATTTGCTGGATGTATTCCAGTCTCTGTCTTCCTCTATCTACAGCTTGCTCTAGTACCAAAGAAGTAATTCCCTGATGTCTTAACAAATGTCCTGTTGTCCGGTCCCCCCTCTCTCTCTCAGTGGTTTCCGCATTTCCCTTTCCTCTCCGATTTGGCGTAGGACCTCGTCATCCTTTACCTTATCAGTTCTCCTGATTTTCAACATTCGTCTGTAGAGTCATATCTCAAATGCTTCGATTCTCTTCTTTTCCAGTTTTCCGACAATCCATGATCACTACCATACGATGCCACGTTCCAGACGTACATTCTCAGAAATTTCTTCCTCAAATTCAGGCCTATGTTTGATACTATCAGACTTCTCTTGACCAGGAACGCCCCTTTTACCAGTGCTATTTTGACGTCCTTCTTGCTCCGTCCGTCATTGATTATTTGGCTGCCTTAACTTCATGTACTTCGTGACCATCAATGCTGATGTTAAGTTTCTCACTGTTCTTGTTTCTGCTACTTCTCATTGCTTTTCTCTTTCTTCGATTTACTCTTAGTCCATATTCTGCATTCATTAGACTGTTCATTCCATTCAGCAGATCGTGTAATTCTTCTACACTTTCATTTCGTTAGTAGTAGCTAATGCCGGTAAGATCTCTCTACTATCAGGATATGGTTAAGTCTCAGCAGAAACAGTCGCTAGCAGTGTTTCAATATTAACTGATGATGATAAGATTTCAGTGGTGATAGGAGATATCTTGCTCTTAGTAATTGCAGATGTGAGCAATGACAGTAATTTCTCTGTAGGAATATTAGTAACTGACAACTGTAACTTATCAGTTCTGTAACAAGCATGTGGCTGCTGTATCTCCACTACCAGATAATACCCCAGTAGATTCAACAGCTGAGTTTCCACATCAGTAGTATGTACTGTAATAGTTTATGCCTTCTTAACTGTGCTACTTTGTGATGTATGGCCTGTATCTATTACTTTTTATACAGTTGTTCGAAGCCCTGTACTAAACTAGTAGTACCAGAAAGTTCGGTGTCTTCTCGTCCACTAAATATAAATTGCCATTGGAATATTACCCCTTGTTTTTTCCTAAGTATACTATGTTATCTTGTCTGTTCACACTTCAGTCTAATGAAGCAGTCAGTGTTTTATCCATATTAGAAACCCTGTTGTCCATTTGAGAAATTCTGTCATTTATTTGTGTAAATTTGTTACTTATCAGGGAAAATTTTTCTTCCATCTTAGAAAATGTTCATTTCATGTTTGTTGACTCCTTTGACTGTGCTTGCATTAAAGTTGCTGAATGCTGATCAGTTATCTGCATTATTGGCTCTATAGTAATGTTTTCCTCTTTAAGGGCAACTGTCGAATACTAAAGAAATGTCACAGAAACTGTTGCCGTATACAAAGTAATCAAAGGATTTATCAATCTTGCTTTTATCTTCCGATAATGAATTATATTCAGTCAACTAGTTTTACTTCGAACTTGATCTTCGTTTGACAAATGAGTTATGTTGCTGAATATCAACGTACCAACTTCCCTCTAAGAAGCGACAAAATTAATTGCAGCTATGAAACCATTTCACAATATATTGCATGTGAAAGTTACAGGTACCACCGAATTTTATGATAGTGTACTCTGTTGATAGTTCATTTCTATATCGTCGGCTACGTCTCTTCGTCTGCTGCCAGCTCTCGATCTCCCCCTCCCCCCCCCCCCCTTTCCCACCACGGCAACTGAGCTGCTGCGTGTCGTTACCTGCTAATCGCCAATTGCTGCTGTGCCGGATAAAGATCGACGTCCTTGCACAACGTTTGCATTGCAACTTGTTGTTCGTAGCGAAGTTGCTGCGACTTGTTCGAGTAATTTATTGTACACTGCATGCTCGCTCATACACTGTCAGTGAAACTCAACTTGCTTTGCAAGACGTGCAGCAACGTCGCTGCCCACCACAATATCCAGACTTGTCTCCAATCGAGCCCTACCGTTGCCTCCAGCACATTCCTCTTTAATTCATTGAACATATATGGTGCAATTGATCCTTCTGTGTTTGCATTTCACATGGGATTTTAGATTAAAATTGTTTCTGAGAATAATGTGTCTTTGCTACGTTTCTTCTTTATGGTCAATACACTGCTGAAAAAAATCACGATTTTAGAGGTTTATTGCTGCAATAGAGCATATGGCGTATTATTGCTGCAATAGAGAATACGGCATAAATGAAATGATGGAATTTACGTAACATGGTTCCGAGGTAACAGGTATCGACCAATGCTGAAACACCCTAGTAGTACGTGGTGTAGCCTCCAGAGGCAGCAGCGCAGACACTGACTCTGGCATCCAGTCGCTCGCAGAGATGGTGAATACTGTCCTCGGGTACTTTATTCCACACCTGATAGACCTCTTCACGTAGTTCTGTAAGAGTTGTTGGTTGACAAGTCGCACGAGCCATTTCTCGTCCCACCATATCCCACACGTGCAGAGATTTGCTGGCCAACGAAATTGCTGCATGTCTTGCAGAGCACGTTGAGTTTCACGGGCAGTGTGATGGCGAGTACTATCTTATTATAATAACACGTCAATTTTCTGTTGCAAGAACGGCAAACGAAATGGTCTAACAACATTCTGCACGTACCGACCGCTGGTTGGTATCCAATCCAGAAACACCAAAGGAGAATCATAGTTGTAGCTTATCGGCTTATCGCACCCCAGACGATAGGGCCTAGGGTGGGGGCCACTGTGTGTTGGATGAATGCAGTATACGAAGCAGCGCTCACGACCTCTTTGTCGTACCCGCAAGCGACCAACAATTGCGTGCAGGGAGAAAATTTTTCGTCGCTGGAGACCACGGTTCACCATCCAATCTTCCAGGTGATCCTCTGATGGCACCAATGAACTCGTGCACGTCGGTACTGTAGCGTGAGTAGAAGACAGGCTAGAGATGTGTGTGCCTGTAATTCCAGTGCTAATAACCGCATCCCAACATTTCGTGTTCGCACGTCTGGTCTCACAAGCTTTCTTATCTGTGCTATGGTAACTATACGATCTGACACTTTTACCCTGACAATAAGATGATCCTGGTTGGCGTCTGTGACGCTTGGACGTCCATAACTCCGTCTGCGTATGTAAGAATCTTCACGTGACCACTGATACCAGTGTCGTTGTACAATTGGCGCAGCACATCCAACTTGTGTGGCTGTTCTCCGAAAAAACCCTACCACCAGTCGGAAGTCCACAAGTTAACCTCTTTGAAACTCGCTCACATGGCTGCAGGAAGCGCGAGTGTGTTTCCATGGCATATTTACCTGGTAACTTCAAACGTTTGCATAAAACTGAGCCTTCTGGCTGTGAGCATTCCCTATTGAAGGTTAGACACAGAGGGCGCTCTGGTACCTGTACCAGTATGCTATCTGCTGGCGGACGACGTTGAAACCATTACCAGTACACATACTATCCCCCAGGTCGCATATTGTGTCATCGGATCAAAATTGACTTCGCTTTCCAGGTGTACCATCTTTTTTCCTCGGTATTTTACAGACTCGTAAATCGCAGCTAATGATCGCAAATTTTCTATACTACTGTGAACTAAAATTGTAAATCACTACATATGTTACGTTAAGTTCAATAATCTGTTGCAGTTTCCGCTTAATCCGGTCACTGAATCTTTAGTTTCTTTTATTGTTTACAGTTGCTTATCCTGCACTAAGGCGATCGCTTGTGCTGTGACATATGCGTTTCTCATTTGTCTCTCACTCATCACCCAAAAATCTTCATTGTTGACAAATTTGTGAAAGGAACGTAGTCCAAACGCAACAGTATAATAATTTTTGTAGTAATTTCCAGATACGAAAGTGTTATTATTTAGCTTTGTCTTGTATTTTAAGTTTAATTACGACTTTTTTCTGATGCATATTCCAGTCTAATTCCAGGGTCGCCAAATGAGATGGTTCGTTACGACGGAAACATAGCAAAACGTGTAGTAAAAACTTTCGTAGTTAATTTGTTTTTGTATTTTCAGAATTTTCGATGCAGTATTCTTCCACATCAGATTCGTATCAAGCACTCTGCATCGTCTCCACTTGAGAGAATTTGCTGCGTGGCAAAACCGTCAAATATTATTACTATAGTCATTCATACAGTGGATTAAATAACTGTTTACATTTATTACATGAACTGATACAGAATGCTACTTTCTGGATGTATCAGAGCTCCTTTCTGATACTAAGACAAACTTACAGAATTCTTGCGTCTAGTTTTCCATTAACGATGTTAGATACTTCTCTATCTTACGACATCCATACGGAGTTGAAAGTTCTGTGCCATACCCGCTGGCGACCTTCTAATGCAGAACGCCGCCGAAGAATTACATCAGACAGTAATACAGCACAAACGAAATGTAGCCTAAGTGCTAATAAAAGGCTAATGCAAAACGTGGGCCTATTCGCCAGTATATTACTAATGAACTGCACGATACTCATTTAGTCTTATATAAGACGTAGAAGGTGCAGAAGCCTCGCACTTCAGACTTAAATGGGAAAATTCCCAAATACGGTGACCTTGCGTTCTGGTGCTCAGGCGTGGCAGACCTGAACTTCGATGAGATGCGTACTTGCCCTGATGCTTCCATCCATTTTCACATCAGTTCAAATCCCAGTGCCACAGATATCTTGACAGCACATGATTCTTCTAGCCACCCAATAGATACCCACATAAAGGCCCTGTTCAAACTCTAAAAGGTGCTAATAACTCTGCCCCTCACTAGTATACGGCATTGTGTCGTTCGCAATCATCTCTTAACGTCTGACGTTGTTGACAAATCTTATATACTCTTCCAAGCCTAGAAACAGCATAAAACACGAAAACCCCTTTGCACTCTGGTGGCCGCTTTACCTATCACAGAGAGCTGCGACTCTAATGTTTACGCGTACGAGGTTTCAGTGAAATCAGATTGTTTCTTCATCTTCAATTTAAGCTACTTCGCTGAAATGTTAAACTGCAAATAAAGTGTTCTGTCGTTGCATGAAGAATTCAGCAAAGTACCGCTATGTCATCATGGGCTTGTAATCTTTGTAGCCGATTAGTAAAGTCGCAGGAATTATCATCATAAAGTGATAAAACATCATTCTTTCCCTATGACAATACACGGGAATGATACAGACTTCTACGTTACCAGTTCACAATTTTATGACATTATATGCCACGACTGCTACTAAGAATTTGTATGGCCACATTACAAACAATGATTTCCAGCGACACTCATGGTTTTGATTCATACATAGTGTGGAACTTTTGGTTTCTAATTATCAAATATGTTAGGTTTTCGATAAACAATATATTTATAACCACCGAACACATCATTAATGAACCATGATAGATACGGAAATGTAGATGCTGTACGATACAGAGAGCGATCTCTTTGCTGGTGTCTTATTTATTAGCATCGCCGGCCGAAGTGGCCGTGCGGTTAAAGGCGCTGCAGTCTGGAACCGCAAGACCGCTACGGTCGCAGGTTCGAATCCTGCCTCGGGCATGGATGTTTGTGATGTCCTTAGGTTAGTTAGGTTTAACTAGTTCTAAGTTCTAGGGGACTAATGACCTCAGCAGTTGAGTCCCATAGTGCTCAGAGCCATTTGAACCATTTTTATTAGCATCAAATTAGTAGTGTTAGCAATGCAAACGGATTGGCTTTCACACTAAAATCAAATCTGGTAAACCTTCCATATTTCATTATGTAAGGCTCAGGGCTATTTTAGTCACTTCTGTGATGTCTTCTTTTTTTGACAGATTCAATGAAATACTGACGTAATAAAGCTTTTCACTTCCCTCTAGGTATATTACGTAATTGAAGAATGAATTATCCAAATTGTAACATGTGATTGTCACCCTATCAAACGGCAATGTGTGTGACCATATGTTTTTGAAAAGATTGCTGTTTTCATTTCTTGAAACTGCGTTTCCGATAATACACAAATTTAACTCGGCTGTCCTGTTAAATGCTATATCGCGAAGATGTTTGCTGCCCAACAAGATCTCCCTGGATAAGTAAGAAGAATTAGAGCAGGTGGCATGTGCTGCTCGCTGCGACCGTAATCCCGGCCCTGGCGCCGAGGCCAATATAAATGACAAAGATCCGTTGCTGCTTTATTTGCCGGCAGGACATTAGGGTCATTTGTCTTCAAAAATTGCGAATAAAACTTTAAAAGCAAAGGCGGCACAGGGTTTAGTGCCATCATATATCGTCTTTTATACACTGCTCCGTGGAGGAGCTGAATACATGATCATTCCGGCCGCTCAGCAGCTTTCTATTGCGAGATTTATGCGCGCTCGCCGTCGTAAATAACCTGGACAAATGGTAACAGGCTGGGCGTATAGAGACGGCGCCTGCGGGGCCAACTTTATAAAGGGCTGCGCAAAGTTCAGGAATAGCCTCAGGGCTTGGACCCCTGCCGTTGACTCTTCAGCCTTGGCAACGCTATTAATCGGCGATATCGGCCAGCTGTGAGAGCCCACACCTGACGATTACCTTCGACTTGCTAAATCAGTAACAGTGCTGAAATTAAATCCCCTGGATCTTTGAGTTCACCTTGAGCACTAAAATGAGAATGTATGATTGGGCAACAAGACGACATTGCTTTAAACGAGTATTTTCCCTACGGTTCATTTACTTTTGCTGAGAGACTATGCTAAAGGAAAACATCTACCCACATGTGCAATAAATATTGCGCAATAAAGTTACATTAGGTTTCTAGTTACGTCGTAATTTGTTATATATTCCACAATCATGACCAAGGCAATGACAGGTAATGTGTTATTGGAACTACAAAGCACAATTTCGAATTAAAATATTTGTTTATGTGGGCACATTCTGTCCAGTTGGGGGCAACTGAATTCTTATTTATCTTCACAGTTCCTGTGAGATACACAGGGATTTTTCAAGTACAGATTAATTTAGTATTAACCGTAGAACGCTAAAGGGGTGAATATGTTACATTGCTTCTAAACCATAATACAATTTACTAGTCCACAATTTATTCAAAGGAAGTCACAATTTACAGGCTATGCATTATCTCATTATAGTTACTAGATCTCCAGTGCTATGCTACACACCAAATTAAGCACGAAATGTCATCTTTTACTACTTAATTTCGCGCGGGATGGCCGCGCGCTCTAGGTGTCTTCGACGGTTCGCGAGGCTGCCCCGGCCGTATTTTCGAGTCCTCCCTCGGACATGGGTGTGTGTGTCGTTCTTAGCGTCAGTTAGTTTAAGTTAGATTAATTAGTAGTGTGTAAGCATAGGGACCGATGAACTCAGCAGTTTGGTACCATTTGACCTTATCACAAATTTCCTAATTACCTACTGCAATTGTACATTTGATGAGGGTTTAGTAATCTAGGGTTAAATATATGCATATCTGTGCTCGGTCAGATTTCTTTTCGGGATGTACTAGAGTATAACCGTATAATATACTTACGAAACCATACTTACAATTCGTCCATTTTTTGGTTGTTTTCCTCAGGATGCAAGTCAAGACTAGAGGAAACCCACCACATGATGGCTTTTTTCTTTTAAAAAGTGTTATTGCCTATTAGTATGAACCATGGACCTTGCCGTTGGTGGGGGGCTTGCGTGAATCAGCGATACAGATGGCCGTACCGTAGGTGCAACCACAACGGAGGGGTATCTGTTGAGAGGCCAGACAAATGTGTGTTTCCTGCAGGGGGCAGCAGCCTTTTCAGTAGTTGCAGGGGCAACAGTCTGGATGATGGACTGACCTGGCCTTGCAACATTAACCAAAACGGCCTTGCTGTGCTGGTACTGCGAACAGCTGAAAGCAAGGGGAAACTACGGCCGTAATTTTTCCCCAGAGCATGCAGCTTTACTGTATGGATAAATGATGATGGCGTCCTCTTGGGTAAAATATTCCGGAGGTAAAATAGTCCCCCATTCGGATCTCCGGGGGGGGGGGGGGGACTACTCAAGAGAACGTCGTTATCAGGAAAAAGAAAACTGGCGTTATACGGATCGGAGCGTGGAACGTCACATCCCTTAACCGGGCAGGTACATTAGAAAATTTAAAAAGGGAAATGGATAGTTGAAAGTTAGATATAGTGGGAATTAGTGAAGTTCGGTGGCAGGAGGAACAAGACTTTTGGTCAGGTGAATACAGGGTTATAAACACAAAATCAAATAGGGGTAATGCAGGAGTAGGTTTAATAATGAATAAAAAAATAGGAGTGCGGGTAAGCTACTACAAACAGCATAGTCAACGCATTATTGTGGCCACGATAGACACGAAGCCCACGCCAACTACAGTAGCATAAGTTTATATGCCAACTAGCTCTGCAGATGATGAAGAAATTGAAGAAATGTATGATGAGATAAAAGAAATTATTCAGGTAGTGAAGGGAGACGAAAATTTAATAGTCATGGGTGACTGGAATTCGAGAGTAGGAAAAGGGAGAGAAGGAAACATAGTGGGTGAATATTGATTGGGGCTAAGAAATGAAAGAGGAAGCCGCCTGGTAGAGTTTTGCACAAAACATAACTTAATCATAGCTAACACTTGGTTCAAGAATCATGAAAGAAGGTTGTATACATGGAAGAATCCTGGAGATACTAGAAAGTATCAGATAGACTGAATAATGGTAAGACAGAGATTTAGGAACCAGGTTTTAAATTGTAAGACATTTTCAGGGGCAGATGTGGAAACTGACCACAATGAACTGTAGATTAAAACTGAAGAAACTGCAAAAAGGTGGGAAGTTAAGGAGATGGGACCTGGACAAACTGAAAGAACCAGAGGTTGTACAGAGTTTCAGGGAGAGCCTACAGGAAAATTAAAGAGCCCTTTGGAGAAAAGAAAAACCACTTGTATGAATATCAAGAGCTCAGATGGAAACCCAGTTCTAAGAAAAGAAGGGAAAGCAGAAAGGTGGAAGGAGTATATAGAGGGTCTATACAAGGGCGATGTACTTGAGGACAGTATTATGGAAATGGAAGAGGATATAGATGAAGAGGAAATGGGAGATATGATACTGCGTGAAGAGTTTGACAGAGCACTGAAAGACCTGAGTCGAAACAAGGCCCCGGGAGTAGACAACATGACATTAGCACTACTGACGGCCTTGGGAGAGCCAGCCCCGACAAAACTCTACCATCTGGTAAGTAAGATGTATGGGACAGGCGTAATACCCTCAGACTTCAAGAAGAATATTATAATTCCAATCCCAAAGAAAGCAGGTGTTGACAGATGTGAAAATCACCGAACTGTCACTTTAATAAGCCACAGCTGCAAAATACTAACGCGAATTCTTTACAGACGAATGGAAAAACTGGTAGAAGCCGACCTCGGGGAAGATCAGTTTGGATTCCGTAGAAACGTTGGAACACGTGAGGCAGTACTGACCTTACGACTTATTTAGAACGAAGATTAAGGAAAGGCAAACCTACGTTTCTAGCATTTGTAGACTTAGAGAAATCTTTTGACAATGTTGGCTGGAATACTCTCTTTCAAATTCTAAAGGTGACAGGGATAAAATACAGGGAGCGAAAGGCTATTTACAATTTGTACAGACACCAGATGGCAGTTATTAGAGCCGAGGGGCATGAAAGGGAAACAGTGGTTGGGAAGGGAGTGAGACAGGGTTGTAGCGTCTCCCCGATGTTATTCGATCTGTATATTGAGCAAGCAGTAAAGGAAACAATTGAAAAATTCGGAGTAGGTATTAAAATCCATGGAGAAGAAATAAAAACGTTGAGGTTCGCCGATGACATCGTAATTCTGACACAGCAAAGGACTTGGAAGAGCAGTTGAACGGAATGGACAGTGTCTTGAAAGGAGGATATAAGATGAACATCAATAAAAGCAAAACGAGGATAATGGAATGTGGTCGAATTAAGTCGGGTGATGCTGAGGGAATTAGATTAGGAAATGAGACACTTAAAGTAGTAAAGGAGTTTTGCTATTTGGGGAGCCAAATAACTGATGATGGTCGAAGTAGAGAAGATATAAAATGTAGACTGGCAATGATAAGGAAAGCGTTTCTGAGGAAGAGCAATTTCTTAACATCGAGTATAGATTTAAGTGTAAGGAAGTCGTTTCTGAAAGTGTTTGTATGGAGTGTAGCCATGTATGGAAATGAAACATGGATGATAAATAGTTTGGACAAGAAGAGAATAGAAGCTTTCGAAATGTGGTGCTACAGAAGAATGCTGAAGACTAGATGGGTAGATCACATAACTAATGATCAAGTATGGAATACAACTGTTGAGAAGAGGAGTATGTGGCACAACTTGACAAAAAGAATGGACCGGTTAGTAGGACATGTTCTGAGGCATCAAGGGATCACAAATTTAGCATTGGAGGGCAGCGTGGAGGGTAAAAATCGTAGAGGGAGACCAAGAGATGAATACACTAAGTAGATTCAGAAAGATGTGTGTTGCAGTAAGTACTGGGAGATGAAGAAGCTTGCACAGGTTAGGGTAGCATGGAGAGCTGCATCAAACCAGTCTCAGGACTGAAGACCACAACAACATGTGTAAAATGCTTTTCACAGTGATTCAGGTATCAATTTAAACTCTAGCTACCCACGTATATGGCTAGTTTAGTCAGTATGAGTATTGCAAGGCGTAAAGTGACATCCTCATCTAGCATTACTTTTCCTCAACAGCAGTAGTCGGTACCAGAAATATTTTTTTGGATTTTGACTGGTCAGTATTATCTCAGCTGTTTTTCTGAAACATTTCATAAAATTTTACACATAATGTGTTATATTTAAAGCTAAAATTTATGAAAGTAATTACATGATTTCCGTTGTCACAATCGATGTTTACTAGCTCTGAGTGTACAATTAAATTTTAGGAACATTTCAAATTACTAAATAATTGTACACTTAAAATTTCTGTTATTAATTGCGCAATCTATTACCGTTTATTATATTTATTTTTGCATTCATTTATAAAATATTAATCTAAACTAATAGAAATTCATTTGTGAAGAAGAATAGTAAACCCTTTGGAAGATCGTTATTACTGCAGAGTGAAGTAGTAGTGAGCATGCCTCTAACGTGATAGGGAGTATTTCTGTAATTTGAACGAGCGATGTAATTTCGGCTTTGTTGATGTGAAAATTCAAACAAAGTAATTTGTCGTAAAAACAAACGACATTCTTCAAAATTATTTAGATCAAATGAACCATGAGAAACTAAAATGTGAGAGTTTAAGCTCCAAGAATCAGACCCCTAGACTTGAAGAACTGGAGCCAACTGTGCGAGAAAAGATAAGTAAAAAGTTTTTTGTAAATCTTATTTCTCTCGAATCTTCTGAAAAGACTGTACCATAGTGAACAGTAACAGCAGCAAAGAAGGGAGCGGTAGATTACAAAGTAGATACCAACACCAATAGCATCGTGCTCAATAAAGCAGCGTTTTGTTGCATGAATGTTTACTTACACCTTTAATATGGTAACATCGCAGTACGGCTTGTAACATTATAATGACGCTCCTTCTTTAATCAAACCTTTTAGATATGTCAGTATAAAGCCACTTTTTTTAGTCAAAGCCCGTTTTAGTTGAGGGTGGTGCTGAAAATTTTTCCTTCCTGTTGTGAATTTGAAAATGTACTCTGAAAGAAGAATGTACTGTAGGAGTCACCCACTCCCAAGTTGTGGCCAGTGCCTCTTTGTCTGACAAGTTGCCAACACTGCAGTGTGTAAGGGCTTCCCATTTGGCATTTATACTCCGAAGGACGAGTGACTGCAGTACGTGTCTGACTGATTCACACGCCGCTCTGTCAGGGCTCTGGTCCTCTCTGGTTACTACCCGCGTCATCCCATCGGATAGATAATAGTGTCAGCTCCTATGATATCTGAAGTCGTGATGTACGCTGACCCTGGTCCACCGGTTTGTTAGGCCCCTTGGTCCTTGCGATGTCTAAGTATCTGTACAGCTCGTTCCCTGAACTGGAAAGGTGTCTATAGTACCATGGACCAATCATAAGTGGCAGCTTAAATTGGAGACTCCTGCTTCAGTTATCCATGGCTACGGAACTACTGTCATTAAGCTAGGCGGTAAGTGTATGACTGGCACAGTGTGACAGTACAGAACAATATTTCACTAGTTGTTACAATACAGTAATCAAAGAATCATGTGTAGACCATGGATGTCTCATAGAAGCTGCCTGTAAGCTAACTGGCTGCGGTATTAAGTGGACTGAGAAGAGCCTTTGTTGTATGACGTCAGTCGTAACGACTGAGTCGGTGCAGTTTATAACAAGTATTCAGCGGTCTCTGTTCTTCTACATTTGCTTAAAGGGTTTCTTCAGGTACTGTAATTGCTCCGTCAGGTCCCTAAAATGCGTTTTTGTATCCTATCTAGCGCACCTTACATAATGTTACGAGAGCAACGAAGGCAGCTCAGTGCATTCCTGTTTCTTACTTTGCCGATGGGCTCGTTCTCTCTCTCATACACAGGCGTATCGACGTCGCTCTCTTGATGACCAAATAACCGTGTGGAAATGGTTACGTCTTGCTGCTGGCTTGTGTTAATACCAGTCTGTTCTAAAGCAACGCTGGAGTATGGAGCCTCAGGACAGTTTTAGTCTCCCATTCCCGTACTACCTCGGTGTGTCTCAGCAATGTTCCTAGTTCACTTTCCAGAAAATAAATTTTCAAAGAGGCAGCATAATTAATACTGCGTAGACAAATGTTCGTATGTATCCAGAATGAACTTTTCATTCTGCAGGGTGTCCCGATATGAAACTGCTGGAAGATTAGAACAGTGTGTCGGAGTCGGACTCGAACTCAACCACTCTGCCTTTCGCAAACAAATGCTTTACCAATTGAGCCACCCAAGCACTACTCACGACCTGTACTTAAAGCTTTACTTCTGCCAGTACTTCATTTCCTACATTCCATGCTTGACAGAAGTTCTGAAAAACTTGTCGGACTAGTATTCCTGGAAGAAAGAATATTGTTGAGACATGAATTATCCGCAGTATAGAAAGTGGAGTTTAGGTTCCGGTGGAAGTAGTTATTAGGACCGGTTGTGAGTAACGCATGGGTTACTCAAAAAGCATAAATTTCTCTTTTGAAACAAAGAAAGACGCGAAAGATTTCAGAAAAAGGTGTAATTCAAAAGGGGTGCCACTGTATTACCTTATTCTCAGTTTCATAGAATGAAATTTTATTCCTGTCATTTAATGTATAACTGAGAAGAAATTCAGTTCTATCCCTATAAAGGGTGATCGGAAACTCTCGTTACAATCTTCTACGATTTGTAGGAAAGTAACCCATTTTTGAAAATGTCATCCAACGACGCTGTGTAGCGCTGGCGCTTATATATATATATATATATATATATATATATATATATATATATAAAAGAAATTGGATTGGGCATATATTAAGAAAGAATGACGGACTGATAAAAACAGTTTTAGAAGGTTATGTAGAAGGGAAAAGGAAGCGAGGAAGGAAGAGATTCCAGATACTGGACGACATGATGGACGGTACAACATACAGCAGCCTTAAGAAGGAAGCAATGGATCGCAGAAAATGGAGAGGCAAATGACCTGCTAATATAGCAGATAACTGATGATGATGACAGGGTAATTCCATGATGATGTTACAAACTTTCGAGGATGATTGACAAGGATGGATACATGAATCTGATGTAAGGATCACTGCATCGGAAACGTACGAGCCAAAAGCAGTAAGCGAGAACTGCCTTGATATCTGTGACAGTGGAAAACATGTACCGGTACTGCTGTTGGTAAGAACGTGGGGTACGCAGCTTTCAAAACAAGAAAAAATTTCTAGTAAACATGGGGTCTCAAATGCTTACCTGAGGAACAATTAGCACTTGTTCATCTTCTATAGTGTGAATCACTTCTTTGTTGAACAACTGCCCCTAGCTCTTAACGTAAGCGTTTTAGATCACAAGTTTAACAGACATTTTTATTGTTTTGCTCCCCGCTACCACTTCTGAAAGCTGCCTGTACTACAGTCTTAGCACCAACAGTGCCAGTGCACGTCTTCCATTATCAGAGGTGCAAGGAACATTTTCGCTTATAAGTTTCGACTCGTTCGTTTCCGGTACAGGGACTCTTACCTCAAATCGATTAATTTACCCTTCTCAATCATGTTGTTGTTGTGGTCTTCAGTCCTGAGACTGGTTTGATGCAGCTCTCCATGCTACTCTATCCTGTGCTAGCTTCTTCATCTCCCAGTACCTACTGCAACCTACATCCTTCTGAATCTGCTTAGTGTATTGATCTCTTGGTCTCCCTCTACGATTTTTACCCTCCACGCTGCCCTCCAATGCTAAATTTGTGATCCCTTGATGCCTCAAAACATGTCCTACCAACCGATCCCTTCTTTTAGTCAAGTTGTGCCACAAACTTCTCTTCTCCCCAATCCTATTCAATACCTCCTCATTAGTTACGTGATCTACCCACCTTATCTTCAGCATTCTTCTGTAGCACCACATTTCGAAAGCTTCTATTCTCTTCTTGTCCAAACTAGTTATCGTCCATGTCTCACTTCCATACATGGCTACACTCCATACAAATACTTTCAGAAACGACTTCCTGACACCTAAATCTATACTCGATGTTACAAACTTCTCTTCTTCAGAAATGCTTTCCTTGCCATTGCCAGTCTACATTTTATATCCTCTCTACTTCGACCATCATCGGTTATTTTACTCCCTAAATAGCAAAACTCCTTTACTACTTTAAGTGTCTCATTTCCTAATCTAATTCCCTCAGCATCACCCGACTTAATTTGACTACATTCCATTATCCTCGTTTTGCTTTTGTTGATGTTCATCTTATATCCTCCTTTCAAGACACTGTCCATTCCGTTCAACTGCTCTTCCAAGTCCTTTGCTGTCTCTGACAGAATTACAATGTCATCGGCGAACCTCAAAGTTTTTACTTCTTCTCCATGAATTTTAATACCTACTCCGAATTTTTCTTTTGTTTCCTTTACTGCTTGCTCAATATACAGATTGAATAACATTGGGGAGAGGCTACAACCCTGTCTCACTCCTTTCCCAACCACTGCTTCCCTTTCATGCCCCTCGACTCTTATAACTGCCATCTGGTTTCTGTACAAATTGTAAATAGCCTTTCGCTCCCTGTATTTTACCCCTGCCACCTTCAGAATTTGAAAGAGAGTATTCCAGTCAACATTGTCAAAAGCTTTCTCTAAGTCTACAAATGCTAGAAATGTAGGTTTGCCTTTTCTTAATCTTTCTTCTAAGATAAGTCGTAAGGTTAGTATTGCCTCACGTGTTCCAACATTTCTACGGAATCCAAACTGATCTTCCCCGAGGTCGGCTTCTACCAGTTTTTCCATTCGTCTGTAAAGAATTCGCGTTAGTATTTTGCAGCTGTGACTTATTAAACTGATAGTTCGGTAATTTTCACATCTGTCAACACCTGCTTTCTTTGGGATTGGAATTATTATATTCTTCTTGAAGTCTGAGGGTATTTCGCCTGTCTCATACATCGTGCTCACTAGATGGTAGAGTTTTGTCATGACTGGCTCTCCCGAGGCCATCAGTAGTTCTAGTGGAATGTTGTCTACTCCCGGGGCCTTGTTGCGACACAGGTCTTTCAGTGCTCTGTCAAACTCTTCACGCAGTATCTTATCTCCCATTTCGTCTTCATCTACATCCTCTTCCATTTCCATAATATTGTCCTCGAGTACATCTCCCTTGTATAAACCCTCTATATACTCCTTCCACCTTTCTGCCTTCCCTTCTTTGCTTAGAACTGGGTTTCCATCTGAGCTCTTGATATTCATACAAGTGGTTCTCTTCTCTCCAAAGGTCTCTTTAATTTTCCTGTAGGCAGTATCTATCTTACCCCTAGTGAGACAAGTCTCTACATCCTTACATTTGTCCTCTAGCCATCCCTGCTTAGCCATTTTGCACTTCCTGTCGATTTCATTTTTGAGACGTTTGTATTCCTTTTTGCCTGCTTCATTTACTGCATTTTTATATTTTCTCCTTTCATCAATTAAATTCAGTATTTCTTCTGTTACCCAAGGATTTCTATTAGCCCTCGTCTTTTTACCTACTTGATCGTCTGCTGCCTTCACCACTTCATCCCTCAGAGCTACCCATTCTTCTTCTACTGTATTTCTTTCCCCCATTCCTGTCGATTGTCCCCTTATGCTCTCCCTGAAACTCTCTACAACCTCTGGTTCTTTCAGTTTATCCAGGTCCCATCTCCTTAAATGCCCACCTTTTTGCAGTTTCTTCAGTTTCAATCTGCAGTTCATAACCAATAGATTGTGGTCAGAATCCACATCTGCCCCTGGAAATGTCTTACAATTTAAAACCTGGTTCCTAAATCTCTGTCTTACCATTATATAATCTATCTGAAACCTGTCAGTATCTCCTGGCTTCTTCCATGTATACAGCCTCCTTTCATGATTCTTGAACCAAGTGTTAGCTATGATTAAGTTATGCTCTGTGCAAAATTCTACAAGGCGGCTTCCTCTTTCATTCCTTCCCCCCAATCCATATTCACCTACTATGTTTCCTTCTCTCCCTTTTCCTACTGACGAATTCCAGTCACCCATGACTATTAAATTTTCGTCTCCTTTCACTACCTGAATAATTTCTTTTATCTCGTCATACATTTCATCTATTTCTTCATCATCTGCAGAGCTAGTTGGCATATAAACTTGTACTACTGTAGTAGGCATGGGCTTTGTGTCTATCTTGGCCACAATAATGCGTTCACTATGCTGTTTGTAGTAGCTAACCCGCACTCCTATTTTTTTATTCATTATTAAACCTACTCCTGCATTACCCCTATTTGATTTTGTATTTATAACCCTGTAATCACCTGACCAAAAGTCTTGTTCCTCCTGCCACCGAACTTCACTAATTCCCACTATATCTAACTTTAACCTATCCATTTCCTTTTTTAAGTTTTCTAATCTACCTGCCCGATTAAGGGATCTGACATTCCACGCTCCGATCCGTAGAACGCCAGTTTTCTTTCTCCTGATAACGACGTCCTCTTGAGTAGTCCCCGCCCGGAGATCCGAATGGGGGACTATTTTACCTCCGGAATATTTTACCCAAGAGGACGCCATCATCATTTAATCATACAGTAGAGCTGCATGTCCTCGGGAAAAATTACGGCTGTAGTTTCCCCTTGCTTTCAGCCGTTCGCAGTACCAGCACAGCAAGGCCGTTTTGGTTAATGTTACAAGGCCAGATCAGTCAATCATCCAGACTGTTGCCCCTGCAACTACTGAAAAGGCTGCTGCCCCTCTTCAGGAACCACATGTTTGTCTGGCCTCTCAACAGATACCCCTCCGTTGTGGTTGCACCTACGGTACGGCCATCTGTATCGCTGAGGCACACAAGCCTCCCCACCAACGGCAAGGTCCATGGTTCATGGGGGGGCTTCTCAATCATAGATGAAAGTTTGTAACATCATTTCGGAATCACCCTGTGTTTACATAAAGTTTCAGGCGCCGGCGCCTAAAACTTTCACCCTCTGTAGCGTCCTTGTACAACGTTTCCGGACATGCGTTCCTGTTCTAAATATTATGTACTCACTCCAATTACAAGCCCTAGAAGTTTCTAACGGGAATTTCCCAACAGCCCGTACATAAAAGGCAATGTCCCAAACGGAATGACTGACGCACTCACTCATTGACTCACCATCACCCACCTCAGCCACTAAGGATACAAACATTAAATTTGCAGAGGGCTTTGATTCACACTGTAGATGTCGTTTAATAAGGCATTTTCCGAAATTCGTTCCCTAAGGGAATACAACAGACGATGGAAGGCTAGAGCCATAAATATTTGTACTTGCACCCTCTGTCAGAAACTAAAGTACATGCTTCAGTATTTTTGGAAATCCAATTGCTAAGGCTAATAATAGTGTGTGAGAGCATTTTTAGAAACTGATTCATTATTAAAGTCTCAATAAACCATATTTGAAGCAACGTCTATGAATATTGATATTTGACTTCTCGGTTGGATATAAAAAATACGTGTTTCCGTGTATTTGCAAATTCAACTCGTAAGGGGTGAAATAGAGGTGGAGGTTTTCATGAAAATATTTTCTTATGAAAGACATTTTTCAGCCAAACCTCATAAAATTTGTATTTGGTTCCTTGGTTAGGAAAAAAAATATATTTCAATCTTTTTGGAAATACAACCGGTGGGGGGGTGAAACATGAGACGAAAATTTTTATGAAAATATTTCCTTACATAAAAACGTATTTAAAGCTAATTCTACGAAAATTTATGTTTGACTTCCCAATTAATGTGTAAGGGGTTACAAAATTCTATACAAATATCACGACAAGCACTCAGAAGGCAAGATTAACGAAGACCACCTGTAAGTAGGCTGTTTAGGTTTTTTATTGGTAACGCCACCTCTGTATGAAAATCACTGGCTGTTCTGTGTGCAGTCTGTGGCTGCTTTGCATTGTTGTAATACTCGCCATTGTAGTGTTAGGCAGCTGGCTGTGAACAGCGCATAGCGTTGCGCAGTTGGAGGTGAGCCGCCAGCAGTGGTGGATGTGGGGAGAGAGATGGCGGAGTTTTGTAATTTGTCATGAACTGCTATATATATGATGATATCAAGGTAAATACATTGTTTGTTCTCTATTAATATCTTTCATTTGCTAACTATCCCTATCAGTAGTTAGTGCCTTCCATAGTTTGAATCTTTTATTTAGATGGTAGTAGTGGCGCTCGCTGTATTGCAGTAGCTTGAGCAGCGAAGATTTTTGTGAGGTAAGTGATTTGTGAAAGGTATAGTTAAATGTTAGTCAGGGCCATTCTTTTGTAGGGAATTTTGAAAGTCAGATTGCGCTGCGCTAAATATATTGTGTGTCAGGTTAAGGACAGTCTTGCATAATTTGTTCAAAGGGGATGTTTCATATGGCGACCCTACCAGGATACCTCACTGGAATCTTCTGATTTTTTCTTGTAGTTTGTGTAATTAGTGTAGATTTTGTTTATTGCTAGCGCATAATTATAGAGAGAATTTCCTTTGTAGTTGCAGTCTTTCATTGTTGTACAGTAAAACAGTTGTGGCATGCATGTAGATTTACACCAAGTATTTCGCAGCTGCAATTAACTAGATATTATTTTCAGTGCTATGTTATTGTGTTCCCCTATTTTTGCTCTTCAAATTGTGTTTTTATGTGTTGTCGTGTGAAATACTGTGACAACAATGGCGTGTGAAAAACGTAATACTAGGCTCCAAAGTAAACTGAGAAATGACAGTGAAAATGAAAGCAGTGTGTTAGCGCCGCCGAGTAATGAATTAACTGATGTTCAAATTAGTAATTTGGTAATTGTGCATCGGGAAATGGAGCGTGCGGCAAACAATGGCGTGGACAGGGAAACAATTAGTGAAGAGGGAAGCATTATCGATCGATCGGTCGGCAACAGCTCGCCTCAGGAATCGGGAATGACAGAATACAATATTGCAAATACTGTAGACTTAGGTTTTGGGTCCTCACCGTTTTCTCAAATGAGTCAAGACACATTTTCTGCTTGTCAAAATGTGAATGTTGCCGGTGAAAATGCACTGCCAAAAAGCATAGAGAAACAGACTCCGGACACTAATACATTATTATTGCAATTAATGCAACAAATGGAACAAAATCAGAGACAAACACAGCAAAAGCTTGAAAAATTAGACACAATGGAACAAAATCAGAGACAAACACAGCAATAGTTAGACACAATGGAACAAAATCAGAGACAAACACAGCAAAAGCTTCAAAAGTTAGACACAGTGGAACAAAACCAGAGACAAACACAGCAACAGTTAGACGCAATGGAACAAAATCTTCAAAAGTTAGACTTATTGGAGCAAACTCTTGAACAAACACGTGAGGATTTAACTACTGAGTTACATCACATTGAATCGAAATGTCAAAAAGTCTGTAATGACGTAAAAACACAAATTTGTGAGCATTTCCAACCTATTTTTTCGCGTCATGAAAATGCACTACAAAATCACGAAGCAGCCATAAAAGAACTGCAAACTACTGTTCATGAAAATCATGAGACCTTGCAAGCTAAATTTGACTCAGTTGGATCTACCGATTCGGTTACGCAACTTACAAAAACTCAGGAAAACTTAAAGGACACAGTAGATACTCTGAAACTTGGTTCAGAAAAACACACTGAGGAAATAAGTACACTATCGGATAAAGTAGCCGAACTTTCAGATCAGTTCACTAACTTATCTACAAAGGTAGATGATAATCTGAATGACACAAAACCGGTAGTCTTTAATGACACAGAAGAGTGCGAACAAATTAGGAAATTCAAACAAAATCAGAATCAAATTAATACGCAACACCAAAGAGAAATCCGGGATGTACAAGATCAGCTGACTCAGGTAATACAACAATTACGTATTTCAGAGGCCACTCGCGCTCCAATACGGGAAGAGGGACATAGAAATACGGAACAGACACAAAATAACAACACAGGGCACTTCGGAAATTATGAAAGAAATTGGCAAGGTACACCGAATTTTGAGATGGAACCGCCGAAACGACGTAACGATGACCGACATGCGACTTGCCGACATGATGATTTTGACTATAAGCTGTTCATTACTACACGTAAATTCAAAACATTTAAGAATTCTGGCAACGACATTCATCCACAAGCATGGCTCCATCAATTCTCTCATTGTTTTCCTCCCAACTGGTCGTTAGAACACAGATTAGAATTTATGTGTGGCTACTTAGAGAATGAACCAGCTGTAAGAATGCGATCGGTCATTCCCGATTGCCACAGTGAAGGAGAATTTTACCATGCCTTCCTCTCAGCATATTGGTCTCAAGCCACACAAGACCGAGTAAAACATGGCATCATGATGATGAAACATTTCGAACAATCTGAATTCTCCAGTCTTGTGAAATATTTTGAAGACATGTTGCACAAGAATCAGTACCTGTCAAACCCATACAGCCCCTCAGACCTCATCCGCATTTGCTTAATCAAATTACCTGAACATTTACCACATATTATTTTAGCAGGACGTTTCAAAGAAGACATTGAGGCTTTTCAGGGACTGTTACAAGAACTGGAAATTGACACTGACAATCGGGGAACGTGGGAACAGGAGCACAACAATTACAGGTCATATCCGTCGCAATTCCGCGATGAAAGAAATAATAACTGGGCGCGACAAGGCTATTCTCACAACGTAAATCGTGACCAAAACAGACACCACCCGTATGACAACCACTGGCAGAGTAACAGTTACAGAGAAAGATCGCACTTCCGTAATTATGAATATGACGGAGATAACCATAGAAACAGACAATATGGGAACCAAAACAATTATTACAGGAGACAGAATAACTTTAGACGCAACGGTCCAGCGCGCAGTTACGATTCAGGGAGAAATTCTCCACCACTTACCCGACAAGAAAGAAACTACAGGAACTACCGACATGACGACAGACGATCTGATCGTAACGACAGACCTGAATTGCATCAGAACTGGCGGGATTCAAACAGAGCTGGGCCCTCCCGGCAAGGCGCATTTGTAGAAGTTAGGTCTCCAAATCCCAATAACGACGCGCGCCAACAAAGAGAAAGACAATGACTCGCACAGCAGGCAGCCGCGTGCGCCCGCTGGCTCCGAGAAAAATAACATACGCGCTAACCTTGAGAAAAACTCCAGTATTCTTTACCGACGTATACTGCATGATAATTGCGTTAAAGCTGAAACTCTGAGTACTATGAAGAGTAAAGGATAGCACCACACTTCACATGTAAAACCGTTTATTTAAAGATAATCTGTTTTTTTTTAACTTAGTCTTGGTTATAAAATGTTTCACTTTACATTACCAGTATGCTTTGTCAGACTTAGAATCTGTTGACATGCAACAATGTTTGAAGTTAAATATCCAGTCAAGAACCAAGGGAACTTAGACAAGTAATTATGAATGTATTGTTATAGTGAACAGACGACACAGTGTTATTGTGTGTGTGCATTCTTGCTTGTTTGTTGCACGATTACGTAACGACTATAAGGCTCACATACTTAGAACATTTACCAGTACTGCTAACGAGATTTTAATGCAACATTTTGGTTTATTTGAAAATACATTCTGAATTTAAAGTGCTTTCTGAGAGATACCAGATGACACAGAGGTTAGTTTATGTGACAGCTACACGATTTTTATCACGACGCTACTAATGAGTGACAATTTACAATGTTGCTTTTGCGGTGTATCTGCTTTATATCTGCACAGTTTTCTGAATTTTTCTGGAAAGAAAAACATGTTTTAGTAGTAACTTTTGTGGTATAGCTACAATGAGACAGCCTTTTCCGTAGCACAACAATACGTTACAGCACAGTACTTTCTTCATGACGGCAATAAGCATAATAACTAAGATATCTATTCGCAAAGCATTTCATTTTTGTGTATCATGAGGTAAGTACATTGACTTCTGCAGAACTTAGCTTTCGGAGGACGATAACTACGACACTTCCACAGAATTATCTTACAGCAAGACGCACATTTAGCGCTACAGGACACGCATTTGAGAGATTAATTTTGTACTTATGCCATTTATTTTTCAAGATTTTTGAATTACAAAGAAAGTTTTCCATGATACATTTCATTCCATTGCTGTAATCTGTAACACCTGAGGGTATAATTACATTAATCCTCAGGGGGGTACACGCTTACTTTGTGTACCATGTGTGTGGCAACCACAGGGAACCCTAGCTAATATGGTATTTGCTTATACAACTTTACACATCGGTACCATATTTCTCCAACACATAAATTACACAGCTATCTGATTATTTGACAGAGAAATAAACTTTTTTTACTACATCAGTGACAGATGTTTACGTAATTACACAGTTGGATAACTTCACACTTATGAAGCCGTATTTTGTCTGTACTTTGTAAACTGTTCATATTTTTTCAGAACCATTGTGATACTACGTGAGCTTTGAATGATGTATTTGGTATGGGATCATGATTTTTAAAGTACGTTTGAGGTCGATGACACCATTGAAATGAGCAGAGAATTTTTTTAAGGTTTTGATATTATTGCAGAAAGCTACGACGATTGAGAGATTTGACTGAGGTGTTATGATGTTATTTTTACGACGACGATGTGTATTATGCTGTTGAGATATGTTTATGATCAATAAGATGATGCTACCGTATATGAGGAATTTGATTATGCTACGGATTTCTAAGATGAAATATTGAAGACGTGTCGACGAATATGTATATGTGTAATAAAGTAAGGAATAATGAGTAGTGGTTAGGGAAAAAGGATGTTGGAAACCAAGAATTGTACTTTAAGAGTTATGAAATGTGTGTAAATGCGTGAATGTATCACAATGCTGACGAATATTTTTTTTTGGACACTTATATTTATAGGATTTTGTTTCTACAGATTGGTAACGCAAATTCTCAACCTGTGAATTTTTTTTCATATAAGACTGCCACTGTAGCGGAAACTGCTGTCGTAAATATTTCCGTACGAAAGTTAAGTGACCACCTGCACGTAATGCGTTGCGGGCACCCACCTGGGCGACAGCGGCCCGAAAAAAAAAAGCCATTAGCCTTCCAGCGGCACAGGTAGAAAAAAAAGGGGAGGCTATTATCCTCGCTATAGACGTTCCTTTGTACAAAGCATCGCAAATGCGACACGCTCATTACTTGGAAACATATCGTACTTTCTGATATTTACTGAAATGCCTAATGAAATGACGAGAAATATTTTTTACATCTGCACACCTGATTACGACAAGCATCTTTCTACAAGAGTTGTGAGAATTTCTACTAACTTATGAAATGTCACATGACTATTGAATGATATTTTTATGCTTTGCCTTTCATAGTTGCTTATTTCATTTGATATCTAGTTTCCAGCTGTGTTGCAGCATGGTTTTTATAAAAAAAATAAAAAAAATCATTTGCTAATGTGAACACTTTCTGTCAACAGATCTATTAAATAATTATTTTATGACCCACATTCTTCGAAAAAGGAGCTCTTGGAATGGAAAGAACAATAAGAAGGGCCTAATAACAGGAACTGCATACATAATTTTCTTTTCAACTAATTGGAAATTTTTTTTCGTAGAGTAGGTTTTTGTGATGCATCACTCTAGTGTTAAGATGTGACGTAAGTTTTAAACATGGCCATTTTTACTGTAATATTTTTTCTGCTTGAGCTATGTCATGTTTAGGTATAAGTTGCTGCTGTTTGCCAGGCATAGTGTTATTGAATTTGACTTTGTATTATTCTGTTAAGCCAGTTTTACTAATGATTTATTTTTATTGTTTGCTGCACATTGCCTTAGATTAGTTGTAACGTTACAATTGCTTTGCTAATTTCTTAATGCTGCTTGCTTCGCAAATCTGCGGTTTTTTTTCATTGCTCTTTATATTAATTGTTTTATGTGATGCTGCATTGCCTCGTCCCTTAGTTTAGCATCTGAGCTCAGTAGATTTAAGTTAGCTTAAGAGGGGGTAGACTATATAAGAAACTAACTATGATGGATTGGAAGAAATGCATTGAGAAGCTTAAAGAAAATGCTTTGGCCAAAAAAAAGGGTATTTTGAAAGAGGATATGAACCAAAAAAGTAGGGTTTAGGGACAACAGATATAGGTAGGATTTTCTTGGAAATAAATAATGAGTTAAGAAATATGTGAAATAAATACAGAAAGCCTGCTTGGATAGGATTTTTTTGGTGGAAGCAAAGGTTGAAATAAGACGAAAGATCTACAGAATGAAGTTTTGGGTTGGACTGCAGTACCAAAAGTTACACTGAAAACCAACCCTGTCCTTTCCATTGTGTTATCCCACTATGTGTTTGTGTACCCTTGTGTATTTGTTTTCTTCCCGTCTCTGTGTAGTTTCATAGAATTTTTTTCTAATACTACTCACTATGATGAGGAATACTGCTATCCTCAAATATAATTGGTATTAATAATATGTTATTTAACTTGTAAATATGCTTAGATATTATTTATTCTGTTTTGTTTCAATGCTCATGTGTAAAGTTGATGTTTCAAAAGCTATTCTGATCTTTTATGTATGTACTCATGTCATTATTCCTGTAACACTGTTGTATATATTTTTATTCTTTTGTAAAGCCTGTTTTACTACAAATGTTATCTGTATTGTTATGTTCTTTAATGATGTTTTCTGTATCTTTGTTATTGTATTCTCATGTTATAAAATTGTAATTGACGGCAGTTCATCAAATTAAGTAACTTGTAAGTAACATTTCACTGCACACGTTTCTATTGGTCGTAGTATATGGACAATATGTGAGAAGTAGGGACTGTTAGTGTTTGCACGTGTGTTAATAATTCAGCAAGGGACTGGATAACAGCATTGCTGGTTCTAAGGACAATTCCAAAAACTTTGTGCGTGCACAAGTGGTGGTTATGGACTTGCTATATTATCCGCAAGACTCTTCAATGGTGATTGTGCACCTGCATAGTCACAACAGATGGCTGCTGGCCATCTCTACAAGGACTGCAGTGGGTCTGCACCTCTGGTGGCCCACCAATACTGTAATCTCTACCAGGACTACAGTGGGTCTGCTCTGTGATGACCTAAGTACCAATATTCTCCAAAACGTCTACTGACTCTGCTGTGGGTTTACTCTGTTGTGGCCCATTACCTGTCAGCATGTCAAGAGTCAGCACTGTCTTTCCGTTGGAAGGACAACAGTACTTCTTCAAGACTGTATGGAAATCCACTACTTCTGTGTGCAATTTCTTTTACTAATGAGACTGTGAAAAAAAAACTGTAATTACTATTATGATGAATGATCAGGACTGTCTTTATTGACTGTGAGAAAATTTTAGCTTTTGACCAACATTGTATCAATAAGTGTGTGCATTTGATTTCTTTGTTATTGTAATTACGATTATAAAAAATTTTAACAAATATGTATTGGCCAGTGCCCAAAAAAATTTGTAAAATTTTTTGTGGGGACCATGGGGGCTATGTAAGTAGGCTGTTTAGGTTTTTTATTGGTAACGCCACCTCTGTATGAAAATCACTGGCTGTGCTGTGTGCAGTCTGTGGCTGCTTTGCATTGTTGTAATACTCGCCATTGTAGTGTTAGGCAGCTGGCTGTGAACAGCGCGTAGCGTTGCGCAGTTGGAGGTGAGCCGCCAGCAGTGGTTGATGTGGGGAGAGAGATGGCGGAGTTTTGTAATTTGTCATGAACTGCTATATATATGATGATATCAAGGTAAATACATTGTTTGTTCTCTATTAATATCTTTCATTTGCTAACTATCCCTATCAGTAGTTAGTGCCTTCCATAGTTTGAATCTCTTATTTAGCTGGTAGTAGTGGCGCTCGCTGTATTGCAGTAGCTTGAGCAGCGAAGATTTTTGTGAGGTAAGTGATTTGTGAAAGGTATAGTTAAATGTTAGTCAGGGCCATTCTTTTGTAGGGAATTTTGAAAGTCAGATTGCGTTGCGCTAAAGATATTGTGTGTCAGGTTAAGGACAGTCTTGCATAATTTGTTCAAAGGGGATGTTTCACACCTACTAAAATCGCTTTTGGTCAGAAGTACATTCGAAAAAGACCATGCCTCTCTGGCCTAAATTAGAGTGAAACATTTACATGTTGCAATTTGTGAACAACATAAAAAAGGCAATTGGGGAAAAACAAAAAAAAGTCTGCAAGAGCGAAGTAGCGGGCGCTACGCAAGATAAGGAAAACGAAGCTGTCTCATCAAACGAAACAGTTGCTTAAGTTAAATTTCTTCGCCGCCAGAAAAAGTAATATGTTTTAACAAGCGAGATAAAAGGCACAGAAGCTAGGCTGAGAAGATGACTAACGTTAGCGAATGAAATAGTTATAAAAAAAGGTAAGCAGGCCAAGAAAAAGCTCTGGTCTGGCACACAGTTTTAATGTGTGAGGAAGTTCCATTTACGTAAGTGGTCCGTATTTTAATATGAATAATTACTGCCTGAGCACTATAACCAAGTTTTATCTTTTACATATCTAAAAGCTTAGACATAGGTTATATATATATATATATATATATATATATATATATATATATATATATATACACTCCTGGAAATTGAAATAAGAACACCGTGAATTCATTGTCCCAGGAAGGGGAAACTTTATTGACACATTCCTGGGGTCAGATACATCACATGATCACACTGACAGAACCACAGGCACATAGACACAGGCAACAGAGCATGCACAATGTCGGCACTAGTACAGTGTATATCCACCTTTCGCAGCAATGCAGTTTGCTATTCTCCCATGGAGACGATCGTAGAGATGCTGGATGTAGTCCTGTGGAACGGCTTGCCATGCCATTTCCACCTGGCGCCTCAGTTGGACCAGCGTTCGTGCTGGACGTGCAGACCGCGTGAGACGACGCTTCATCCAGTCCCAAACATGCTCAATGGGGGACAGATCCGGAGATCTTGCTGGACAGGGTAGTTGACTTACACCTTCTAGAGCACGTTGGGTGGCACGGGATACATGCGGACGTGCATTGTCCTGTTGGAACAGCAAGTTCCCTTGCCGGTCTAGGAATGGTAGAACGATGGGTTCGATGACGGTTTGGATGTACCGTGCACTATTGAGTGTCCCCTCGACGATCACCAGTGGTGTACGGCCAGTGTAGGAGATCGCTCCCCACACCATGATGCCGGGTGTTGGCCCTGTGTGCCTCGGTCGTATGCAGTCCTGATTGTGGCGCTCACCTGCACGGCGCCAAACACGCATACGACCATCATTGGCACCAAGGCAGAAGCGACTCTCATCGCTGAAGACGACACGTCTCCATTCGTCCCTCCATTCACGCCTGTCGCGACACCACTGGAGGCGGGCTGCACGATGTTGGGGCGTGAGCGGAAGACGGCCTAACGGTGTGCGGGACCGTAGCCCAGCTTCATGGAGACGGTTGCGAATGGTCCTCGCCGATACCCCAGGAGAAACAGTGTCCCTAATTTGCTGGGAAGTGGCGGTGCGGTCCCCTACGGCATTGCGTAGGATCCTACGGTCTTGGCGTGCATCCGTGCGTCGCTGCGGTCCGGTCCCAGGCGACGGGCACGTGCTCCTTCCGCCGACCACTGGCGACAACATCGATGTACTGTGGAGACCTCACGCCCCACGTGTTGAGCAATTCGGCGGTACGTCCACCCGGCCTCCCGCATGCCCACTATACGCCCTCGCTCAAAGTCCGTCAATTGCACATACGGTTCATGTCCACGCTGTCGCGGCATGCTACCAGTGTTAAAGACTGCGATGGAGCTCCGTATGCCACGGCAAACTGGCTGACACTGACGGCGGCGGTGCACAAATGCTGCGCAGCTAGCGCCATTCGACGGCCAACACCGCGGGTCCTGGTGTGTCCGCTGTGCCGTGCGTGTGATCATTGCTTGTACAGCCCTCTCGCAGTGTCCGGAGCAAGTATGGTGGGTCTGACACACCGGTGTCAATGTGTTCTTTTTTCCATTTCCAGGAGTCAGAGAAATACTAACAATATGACTGTCGACTAAAGTGAAATTACTGAGGAGAGGTACCTGCATTAATCTGTTCGAGTTTCTATTGCATCGTGTGGCGTGAATGTCAGTCTGTTGTAAATTAATATAAGAACAAATCTAGAGACAGAACATTATGTTAAAACGTTTGAAAGTGCTGTAATTGCTATTGCAGATATTTATAGATACCTGAAACGCCATTAATGTGTAAGAAAACAACAAAATCGTAATCTATAAAATATATTAGCATGGTTGTCGAACGGCAAATAGTTCGAGAAATGCGATATCTAAGTGATTTACTGTATCTTGGATGTCATAATTTATCTGAGCGGTCCGAGTCAGAGTTCAACGTAACATGTGGGCGTGGGAACAGCGGCCGAATAAAGTAGACCGAAACGAATGCTGTACCGCAGAATCATGATCAGGTCGCTCTAGCAACATAGTTATTGCGAGCCCTGAAAAACACGCAGTGACTTGCGGTTGACCGATTGTGATGGACATTCCATAACGGAACGCGTATCCCTGCTGGGAAGGCGATTGCTATGCGGGTTGTCGTATTACCTTTGGATTCAAATACTGCTACTGCTACTACTACTGCTGCTACTACTAATACAGTTTGGTTATCGCGAACGCAAATTTATGTAAAACTGGTGACGGTATCCATCCGTGTCCTTTTAGTCAATCAGTGAACGGCTAAGTGAAAACGTGATCGTCCTCTTGAAAGTGATATAGTTGAGTTAATTACCAAAACTACAATCACAGATAAAAACATCAAGAAGTGGACAACACAATTTAGGCCAGGACCTCTCAAAAAATTTCGTCAGCAAACCCTTTGGTATTGTTACCAACAGAAGGCAAAAGGGTTTTATTTGAATTCTACAGGCTTTTTTAAATTTCGTAAAATACCCAGTATTGTACTCTGTATGAATTATAAATATTCAATATTTTAAATATTTAAAATAAAAATTGAAATATTTAGATCCATTTTTTATTAGTCTTATAGGCTGAAAAATTTGTCCTCCCCACTAAACGTAAAACAGCTAGAGAACAGTGTCTCAGAATGTAGGTTTCAGACGTAATCTAATATATTTGAAGTAAACGAGCGACTTTCAGTGATAGTTGCATGATCTGTGTAAGAATATGTTCAAGACTACGTATGGAAGATTTTAAATGCTTCCAGTGGATGAAATTTGTAAACATAACAATCATTACATTTGACGACGTCTTGCCATACATAGAATAATAACAGTCTCAGAGTACTAGTGATGATGATCCTAAGCTGTTTCATCAATTCTGCTATTTACAGCACTAAGTCAGATCCGTATATGTGGCACAGAAACAAATGTAAGATTAGATGCCGGCCGCTGGTGACCGAGCGGTTCTAGGCGCTACGGTCGCAGGTTCGAATCCTGCCTCGGACATGGATGTGTGTGATGTCCTTAGGTTAGGTAGGTTTAAGTAGTTCTAGGGGAGTGATGACCTGAGATGTTAAGTCCCATAGTCCCATTTGAAACCTTTTTTAATATTAGATAGAGATGGTGTAAATTTTTCAACTACAAGAACATTCGCATACGAGTTCTCTTTTGCTATTGCAAGCAGTAATGCATTAGTTGGCTTCATAAAACTTAGTGGAATGAAGAACGAAACCACCTCTGCTCGCAGACAGTTAAGTGGATCATAATAGTGAAATACCATGTTAAAGACAGATTGCGTTTAACGCGCTGCAAGAAACAAAATCATCACATCTCACCACAGAGGGTGTCAGTAAAGAATAAAAACATGGCACCGCTCAAACTGTGTTTCAGATATTTGATTAAATCCAGGTGCTCCTTTTTCTTTCTTTTAAGCTGATATGCAAGTAATTATTTTACTACATGAATCAAATTTTTAAGATCATCCTATTTAAAAATTGTCTTCCTTGTCATTAATAAACAGCGCACTATAAAAAAATTGCCGTCTGGGAGCCCTATTAATCTGGTACATACAATCTTCGCGATCACCACCGTTAGAAATGTAATCTGTAGAAACAGAGCGTACAAATAATCAGTATGCCAGTCTATACGCGTATTTTTCCTGCATGAATGCTACATTTTCCTACTGTGACTGGTAGCACAAAATCATCTTCTATAGTATCTTAGATTCTTAGCGTTTGGGATCAAATAAGACGCTTCTCGTCGACTAACGTATGTGATTCTATAAATTTCTTTTTGCATTTTTTTCGATACCGATGGGCGTCCACAAGGGTTTGGAAGCTTATTTCATTAGTAAGCAACTGCATGTCGTTCTAATTTTGGATGTCTCAGATTTTCATTCCCTAACCACTCATTTCAAATTAAGGACGCTGGGCCGCATTCACTCTTTGTAGAGTAAATTTAAATACTTGTTGAAAAACTTTATTGTATTTTAGCTATTTTTCCTTGCGAAAGCTAAACGACGATATCGTTTATGGCTGGATGTTCCACAGTCTGGGGGATCTGTGGCTCCTCTTCGCTCCCCTATTACCTGTTGTCCGGAACTTTGTCCGATTTAACTACTAATCCACTGATAGCATATTCTGGATTACTTTTGGCACTGACACACATAAACATTTCTGGCGATACACCTGGTCTTTCACGTGTCCCCACAGAAAGAAGTCACAGGGGTTCATGTCTGGCGAATAGGGAGGCCAATCCACGCCACCTCCTGTATGTTTCGGATAGCCCAAAGCAATCACACGATCATCGAAATATTCATTCAGGAAATTAAAGACGTCGGCCGTGCGATGTGGCCGGGCACCATCTTGCATAAACCACGAGGTGTTCGCAGTGTCGTCTAAGGCAGTTTGTACCACCACAAATTCACGAAGAATGTCCAGATAGCGAGATGCAGTAATCGTTTCGGATCTGAAAAATGGGCCAATGATTCCTTTGGAAGAAATGGCGGCCCAGACCAGTACTTTTTGAGGATGCAGGGACGATGGGACTGCAACATGGGGCTTTTCGGTTCCCCATATGCGCCAGTTCTGTTTATTGACGAAGCCGTCCAGGTAAAAATAAGCTTCGTCAGTAAACCAAATGCTGCCCACATGCATATCGCTGTCATCAATCCTGTGCACTATATCGTTAGCGAATGTCTCTCGTGCAGCAATGGTAGCGGCGCTGAGGGGTTGCCGCGTTTGAATTTTGTATGGATAGAGGTGTAAACTCTGGCGCATGAGACGATACGTGGATGTTGGCGTCATTTGGACCACAGCTGCAACACGGCGAACGGAAACCCGAGGCCGCTGTTGGATCACCTGCTGCACTAGCTGCGCGTTGCCCTCTGTGGTTGCCGTACGCGGTCGCCCTACCTTTCCAGCACGTTCATCCGTCACGTTCCCAGTCCGTTGAAATTTTTCAAACAGATCCTTTATTGTATCGCTTTTCGGTCCTTTGGTTACATTAAACCTCCGTTGAAAACTTCGTCTTGTTGCAACAACACTGTGTTCTAGGCGGTGGAATTCCAACACCAGAAAAATCCTCTGTTCTAAGGAATAAACCATGTTGTCCACAGCACACTTGCACGTTGTGAACAGCACACGCTTACAGCAGAAAGACGACGTACAGAATGGCGCACCCACAGACTGCGTTGTCTTCTATTTCTTTCACATCACTTGCAGCGCCATCTGTTGTTGAAAATTGTAACTACTGTAATTTCGACCGCCTGAAAATGTACTGTTGTCCCAAGCATATTGCAACAAACAGTGTATTTCTATCGCTGCTCGTTTAGTTTTTATTGCCGTTTCAAATATACCGGTCATTTTTGAAACACCCTGTATTTCACACATATGTAACGTATTTCGCTCGTATACACTTATTTCACCCGGTTGTCTAGCGCATTTCACCCTGAAGTTTCGTTTTTAGTAGATTAATGTTAATAAGGTCGTGTCTCCTGAGCTGTGTGATATGCAATGACATAAGTTTGTAGGTGCATCCAGTGGTATATGTGCGATTGTCTGCGAAATATGTCGTGAATATATTTAGTAATAATGAAGTACTACATTAAAACGTCATGCATAATGCATCAGGTTCTCATGCGTTTGAGTGTTTATGATGTTATACCTCCTACAGTGATATATTGTTCTAGGTAGATACGGCAGCATATGCGGATATGGTCTGCGAAATGTGTTGTGAATATTGTAGCAAAAATGTAGAGGAATTAAAACGTCAAGCATGATGCGGCTGTTTTTTTTTCTCACATGTGATTCTTTAATGACATTTCTCCTGACGTACGAGTCAAACAACGATATATTTTCCAGCGGAGTGTACGCTGATATGAAACTTCGTGGCAGATTAAAACTGTTTGCCGGACCGAGACTCGAACTCGGGACCTTTACCTTTCGCGGGCAAGTGCTCGACCAAGGTTTTTTTTCTTTTTTCATTTTGTTCGTTGTTGATCGTTGTGTTTGGTCGTTGCAGACGCCACATGACGTCCGTTCAAGTTCGTTTGTTGATCCTTACACTCATTTTTATTTATTACAGAGGCTAAGCAGCTCTCTGACCGAACACGCTGAGCTACCGTGCCGGCATCAACTGAGCTACCCAAACACGACTCGTGACCCGTCCTCACAGCTTTACTTCTGCCAGTACTTCGTCTTCTACCTTCCAAACTTTACAGAAGCTCTCCTGCGAAAGTTGCAGAACCAGGTAAATACCGCCGCACAAATGAATTCTGAATGTTTTCCATTGGACGATGCCAACCAATACTGATACACTGCAACAAAGGTTCAAGTCTGGGCCTGCTTCTGTGATGTACGCAATTTTCTATTAGTGCAGTGGAAAACTCTGTAAAAGTTCAGTGTCCTGTGCATCAACCTGACTACACGATGCAGCAGTAGCATCGAATCCATTTTCAAGACAATTCAAAGGCGAGAAAGGGCAATATTTTGTACTGATGCTGTGACCATAACGGACGGAGTCCAACGTTGCAGCTTCTGAGCCAACCTTGGCTCAACAGGTTCGGACGGGTGAAACAAAGACCGAAGTGGCTTACGGTCTGTCACTGTGTGAAAGGTCCGACCGAAAAGATAAAGGCGAAACTTTGTCGCGTCATAGATAATAGCGAGTGCTTCTTAGTCGATTTGGGAATAGTTACGTTGAGTCTTCGTCAGTAACTTGAAAGCGAAAGCAGTCGGCCTGTCCTGTGAATCAAATCTGTGCGAGAGCACAGCTTCGATTGTGTACGAAGAAGCGTCCACTGCCAAAAGCATAGGCTTAGCGGGATCGAAATGAACAAGGCATCTGTCACTGAACATGGCATTTATATGTTTCTGGAATGTATCCTGACACTCTTTGGTCCAAACAAATGGCACATTTTCCCTGCGCAAACGATGCAACGGAGCCGCCATCTGGGCTGCGTTGAAAAACCGGATGTAATGTGTCATTGTCCAGAGGACTGCAATTGCATCACGTTCTGCGGGCAGAGAGATACCCGATGACCAGCAAATGCAAATGAAGGGCATGAACTCTTTGACTATTAATAATATGGTCTAATTACTGAATTTCGGTTTGCAAAATAGGCATATTTGTCCAGGTGACAGTTCAAACTTGCAGCTTAAAGTGCTTGAAAACGTGTGCGAAGGTTACTGATATGTTCCTCCCGAGTAGTCCTGATACCACTATATCTATATCGTCCAAGCAATTTGTACACAAAGAACTTTTGCAGTATGGTGTTCTAAGTTGCGTTGGAATTGGCATGTTGGGAAGCGCTACCAAAAGGTATGCGCAAAAATTTGAATATCCGTAAATGTGTGTTGACCACAAAGATCTTCTGAGAGTTCTTATCAAGCGGAATTTGCAAATATGCATCGTGTAAGACAATGTTTGAAAAATAGGAGCCTGCACCATGTCTGTCCATTAATTCCTCAGGGTGCGGAAACGGGTACCTATCAGTTATTGTTTGTGGATTCACAGTGAATTTCAAGTGAGTCACATAGGGTTCGCACACAACTGTCATGAACTTCAACAAAGCTATCCCACGAGTGCGTTTTTTGGAACCTGAAACTATTTCTGCAAACGCCAGCGGAAAAAAAGTCACCTCAAGTAGAAACAACAGGTTTCTAACACTTGTGTTTGCAGTGAAATACGAAAAAGTGAAACCAAAGATTGCAGCCAACTAGTGGTTATGGTGGTTCATCTTTCACTGCACAATTAACAACACGAACACTGTTGTCGAAAGCAAAGGATAATAACAGAAATGATTAAAACCTTTTTCACCGTATCATTACGCGATCACAAAAGATATTCAATCCAGGGAGCAGTTTTAAAATTCCCTGGTTAGAACAACGACGATTAAAGATGTGTGATGCAGATGACAGTTTATGCCGTCTGAGGAATGGATACAGCACATATTAACTTAAGTCTTAACAATGAGAAAGCCCAGAACGAGATAAGTACTGCTCTGTTGATAACTGAGTCAACAACAACCAAACGTACGTTTTATCTACGATGGGGCCACATTAACGCCCTGCGTTACAATATGTTACTGAAGATGAGACGACATGCCTCCAATAGTTCACGCTAGAGACGAAACAGCTATGAAAACAGTGAGGTAAAGGTGGTAGAAATGTATAAATGAGAAGAAAGGAAAGTAAGTAATTTTTTTCTGCCATCCCTCTACAAACCATAGATCTTGTCGCTGGTAGGGTGGCTTACGTGCCTCAGCAATACTATAGCCGTACGTACGTGCGACCATAACGGAGATATTTCTGTTGAGAGGCCAGCAAACACGTCGTTGCTGAAGAGGAGCAGCAGTCTTTTCAGTACTTGCAGGAATAACAGATTGGATGACTGACTGATCTGGCCTTGTAAGGTCAACAATAATGGCCTTATTGTATGCGAACGGCTGAAAGCAAGGGGAAACTACAGCCGTAAGTAATCCTAGAGACAAGCAGCCCTTCCGTATGATTAAATGATGATAACTCTTGGGAAGAATATTCTGGAACTAAAATAGTCCCCCATTTGGGTCAGCAGGCGGGGACAATTCAGTAGGATATCATCATCACAAGGAACAAAACTGGCGTTCTACGGGTCGGTGCATGGAATGTTTGTTGCCTTAATCGGGAAGGTAGATTAGAAACTTTGAAAAGGGAAATGGATAAATTGAAGCGGGAATTAGTGAAGATCAGTGGCAGAAGGTTCAAATGGTTCAAATGGCTCTGAGCACTATGGGACTTAACTTCTGAGGTCATCAGTCCCCTAGAACTTAGAACTACTTAAACCTAACTAACCAAAGGACATCACACTCATCAATGCCCGAGGCAGGATTCGAACCTGCGACCGTAGCAGTCGCGCGGCTCCAGACTGTAGCGCCTAGAACCGCTCGGCCACTCCGGCCGGCCAGTGGCAGAAGGAACAGGACTTCTGGCCAGGTGAAAAAAGTGTTATAAATACAAAATCAGGTAATGGTCACGCAGGAGTACGTTTAATATTGAATAAGGAAATAGGAATGCGGGTAAGCTGCTAAGAACCACATAGTGAACGCATTATCATAGCCAAGATAGACAATAAGTCCGCACCCACCACAGTTGTACAGATTTACGTGCTAATTGGCTCCGCAGATGATGAAGATATTGAAGAAATGTAGGACGGGATAAAATAAAATGTTCAGATAGTTAAGGAAGACTAAAACTGAGTTGTGATTGGGGACAGGAATTCGATAGTAGGAAAGGGAAGCGAAGGGTTAGAAGTAGGTGAATAGGGACTGAGGGATAGTAATGAAAGAGGAAGTTGTGGTGTCACCGCTAGACACCACACTTGCTAGGTGGTAACTTAAATCGGCCGCGGTCCTGTAGTACATGTCGGACCCGCGTGTCGCCACTGTGTAATCGCAATCCTAGCGCCACCACATGGCAGGTCACAAGACACGGACTTGACCTCGCCCCAGTTGTACGGACGACATAGCTTGCGACAAGACGTATCAAGTCTTCCTCTCATTTGCCGAGAGACAGATTAAATAGCCTTCAGCTAGTCCATCGCTACCACCTAGCAAGGCGCCATGTGTATCATTGCTAATTGCTTACTACTATGCAAGAGATGTATTTCAACAAGAAGAACATCATTAAAAGTTAAGTAGATGACAATCTCTCTTCTTTTCTTTATAGTTTTTCATCCAGTCTCCTGTTTCAGAATTTACGCCCGTCTGCGTTAGTTTCGCGTGCACCTAGCCACTCATTGTGTCGAGACCTTAGGGAATCGACACAACAATATTTTGGCGACGAGGATGGGATGCCGCGCCCACGTTGCAGTCTTTGTGTTATACTTGCTCTAATTTGCTTGTGTCATGGCTTCGCCGCAATCTCCAGATGTACTGTCCGAATTTTTTCGCTTGCAGAATCAGCAGACGCAGGCGTTATTGGAAGCCCTTGGACAGCTCGTCCAGGGTCAACGTGCGCTGCAAACCGATGCGGCGGCAGCCGCTTCTTCGCTACCGCAGCCACACAACGCTGTCGCACCGCCATTTAGGCCCTTTGAGGCCACAACCGAGAGCTGGACTGAGTGGGCCGATCAGTTCCGGTTCCACCTCACAGCTTATGGAATTCAAGGTAAAGAGCGGCAGCCGTTTTTGCTTTCTTGTGTCGGTGTGTCTACCTACCGGGTGATAGTGAAATTGTTTCCCCGACGCGACGTAGCAACTCTGACCTACGAGGAAATTTTGTCGGCTTTAGATGCCTATTTCAAAGAAACAGTTAATGTTGTTGCAAAACGGTATACGTTTTTTCGTACAAAACGTACCGCCGGTCAGACTAACAGGGAGTGGGTAGCAACTTTGCAAGGCCTTACTAGAGACTGCGCGTTTGCCTGTGAATGTGGCCTCCCATATTCAGATACTATGGTGCGTGATGCAATTGCACAGAACGTTTCTGATGTTCGCATACGGGAACAGATTTTGAAACTAGTTAATCCCTCCCTGCAACAAGTGATAGACATATTGGACAGGCAAGACACACTTGACTTTGCTCAGGCATCATTTGAAACTTCGCCAGCAGTGTGTCACATTAATCGGCCCGCCCGGCCCGCTGCACGGGACGCTAAGCGGCCCTCGCGCCCGACTTCGCTGCGGCCGCCTAGCTTGCAACCACGTGCGCCGCGTACGCAAGCAAATGCAGTGAAATCTTGCCCGCGGTGTGCAACTAGACATTCGCGTGACAATTGCCCGTCACGCCAAGCTATTTGCTTTTACTGTCACAAGAAAGGACATGTACAAAGTGTTTGCCAGAAAAAGCTTAGATCAGACAATCACACAACTTCCAGGCCTTTTGCTTCGCGCCGGAATCGAACCCAGGACAATCAGGCTCGTGGACCTTCACCCATGGACATCCATGTAGTACATTCCCACCCGTCCAGTGACACTTTAGCTAACAGTGACTGTGTTCGTCCCACCCAAAGTGTGCGTCGACGTCGCCGGAAATCCCGTAAAGTTGCAAGTGCTTCTGGACCTGTATCCGTTCAAATTGCACGAGACAGTCGCTCTTGTCGTCAACAAGACAATAAACTTTTTGTGGACTTAGACTTTGCAGGAAAAGTGATCCCATTCCAGCTCGATACCGGAGCTGCAGTTTCATTGCTCAATCACGACACGTACAAACAACTGGGCGCCCCGCCGTTGCGTGCCGCAAATGTTACGTTAACTAGTTACTCAGGACAGCATATACCTGTGTTAGGACAGTGCAGCCTTATTGCAACATACAAGGGACAGACAAAACTTGTATCATTTTACGTTCTTCGTTCCTCTAGTGCAGTGAACTTGTTTGGATTAGATTTGTTTCAATTGTTTAATTTGTCTATAGTAAATCAGGTCCTATCAGTGAATCAGACTGTGCCTTCCGCCAGTGTTTCTAGTCTTTGTGAAGAATTTGCAGACATTTTTGCACCGGGCCTTGGTTGCGCTAAGAACTATGAAGCGCATTTGGAATTGAAAGACAACGCGCAACCGAAATTTTTCAGAGCGCGCAATGTTCCCCACGCATTGCGTGATGAGGTCGCAAGAACATTGGCCGATTTAGAATCTCAAGGTGTAATTGAACGTGTGCAGGCTTCTCTCTGGGCCTCACCCTTAGTAATTTTGCCCAAACCTTCCGGAAAATTGAGACTTTGCGTGGACTTCAAGGCAACTGTGAATCCACAACTTGTGACTGCTACTTTTCCTTTGCCCCGCCCGGAAGATCTTTTTGACGAACTGTGCCCGGGAAAATATTTTTCAAAATTGGACCTAGCAGATGCGTACTTGCAAATACCTGTGGACGAAGAATCCCAGCGCGTCTTAGTGGTAAACACGCATCTTGGCTTGTATCGCTTCAAAAGACTGCCATTCGGGTGTGCATCCGCCCCTGCTTTATTTCAGCAATATTTACAAACTATTTGTGCGTCGGTCCCTACTGCTGCGAACTATCTGGACGATATTGTGATCTCAGGAAAGACAGAAGCCGAACATTTGCAGAATCTCCGGACCTTATTTCAGGTCTTGCGTCAGAATGGTCTTCGCTTGAGGAAGGACAAATGTGTGTTTTTTGCTCGTGACTTACCGTACCTGGGCCATGTCATAAACGCCCAAGGTATACATCCGAGTCCAGAGCACCTTCGTGCCATTCAGGACTTGCCGTCACCGCAGAACTTAAAACAGCTACAGAGTGTGCTGGGTAAGGTAAATTATTATCATCGATTTGTGCGCAATGCTTCTTCCATTTCAGCTCCGCTTCATCGCTTACGCCGTAAAAATGTTCCGTTCGTCTGGACGACGGAATGCGAACGCGCCTTTCGCCAGTTGAAATCGGCGTTACTTTCAAATACTTGCCTTACGCCATTCGATCCCCGAAAACCCCTTTTGTTGATGGTCGATGCATCGGATTTCGGGATCGGTGCTGTGCTTGCGCACAAAGATGGTTCGCAAGATCGCCCTATTGCCTTTGCGTCAAAATTGCTCTCATCTGCGCAAAGAAATTATTCCCAAATAGAGAAGGAAGCTTTGGCTCTTGTGTTTGGTGTAACAAAGTTTCACGATTTCGTGTATGGTCGTCCCTTTACCATCATCACGGACCACAAACCGTTGACATCGCTTTTTCATCCGCACAAGCCTGTACCTCCACGTACAGCGCAGAAATTCATTCGCTGGTCACTTTTTCTCTCGCAGTACCGCTACGATATCTTGTATCGGTCCACTGCTAAGCACGGCAACGCTGATGCGTTGTCCCGTTTGCCTGTTGCTGAGGATAAAGCATTCGATTCTTCCGAACTTGCTTGCATGTTCATTGATTCGGAAGCCGATGACGTGGTCGCATCGTTTCCGATTGATTTTCGTCGTGTAGCTACAGCCACAGCTGCTGACCCTGTCCTTGCTTCCGTTTTGCGTTTTGTTGCTTCGCAATGGCCCTTATCAAAGTCACGGATCGAGGATCCTTTGGTTCGCAGAATTTTTGCTCACAAGGAGAGACTTTTTGTACGACGTGGTGTGTTGTTGTTGCGTTCCGATAATGATCAGTCTCGAGTCGTCGTCCCACGTTCGTTACAGTCCTCTGTCTTACGGCTTCTTCACCAAGGACATTGGGGTATAGTGCGAACGAAACAACTTGCTCGACAGCACTGTACTTGGTTCGGAATCGATGCTGCGATTGCGAATATGTGCTCCTCTTGCGTGGCGTGTGCCGAACAACAATCCGCACCGCCGCGGAAATTCTTTGCTTGGCCGAAAGCCACTTCCCCTTGGCAACGCTTGCACGTCGATTTTGCTGGTCCATTCTGGAATGCTCGATGGTTGGTTGTGGTCGATGCTTTCAGTAATTTTCCTTTTGTTGTCCGGATGTCTTCCACGACGTCTTCTGCCACCATCCAAGCCTTGTCTGCTATCTTTTGCATTGAAGGTCTTCCGCAGACTATTGTTTCCGACAATGGCCCACAATTCATGTCCGCAGAATTTCAGTCGTTCTGCAAGGCCAATGGTATTCAACATCTGACATCCGCGCCGTTTTCGCCTCAGTCAAACGGTGCCGCGGAACGATTGGTCCGGACTTTCAAGTCACAGATGTTGAAGTTGAAAGAGTCGCATTCTCGGGAGGACGCTTTGTTGCTCTTTTTGTCCTCATATCGCTCTCAGCCTCGCGATGGTCGCTCGCCGGCTGAATTGCTCCATGGTCGTCCTCATCGAACTCTGATGTCTTTGTTGCATCCGCCACATCAGGTTCCTGTGCAGCGGCAGAGACCTGCTTTTGCTCCTGGCGACGTTGTCTATTATCGCAACTATCGCGGTTCACAGCGTTGGCTCGCAGGGCGCATTCTTCGCTGCCTCGGCCGCGCGATGTATTTGGTTTTGGGGGCCTCTGGTGAGGTGCGTCGGCATCTCAATCAGCTGCGCCTCTGTCGTCGCCTGGGTTCTGCCGCTCCCCGTCTGCTTTCAGCGACGGAGCCGTCGGGTCAGCGCCCTGGGGACCCATCTACTGGCTCGCCTCATCCCCAGGTGTTACCGACGATGCCTTCCATTTTGCCTCATGGCGTCGCGCCGCCGCAGCCGCCGCCGGCGCCGCCCGCAGCGGACGCTTCGCTGCAACCGCATGGCGCCTCCCTGGGTCACGCGCCGCCGCTCGCTTCCCGTGACCAGCCGTCCTCCGCCATGGACTTCTTGCCCGCTCCGGACCAGATGTCGTCTTCGCCCGTCGGGTGCTCCGACCACATGGAGGTCGACCCTTCTATATCATTCCGTGCGCAAACACCTCATGTTGACGTGCACCCTGGACTAGGTTTGCAGGCGTTTCCTAGCTCCCCTCGGACCGAATGGCCGGGTGCGGGTGGCACAGCCTCGCCTGTTGTTAGGCTCCCCACCTCATCGCATACGTCAACATGGGGTCCTCCCCACGGCGGGCGGAAGCCTTATCTCACGACCGTTCGCCGATTTGCGGGGGAGGAATGTGGTGTCACCGCTAGACACCACACTTGCTAGGTGGTAACTTAAATCGGCCGCGGTCCTGTAGTACATGTCGGACCCGCGTGTCGCCACTGTGTAATCGCAATCCTAGCGCCACCACATGGCAGGTCACAAGACACGGACTTGACCTCGCCCCAGTTGTACGGACGACATAGCTTGCGACAAGACGTATCAAGTCTTCCTCTCATTTGCCGAGAGACAGATTAAATAGCCTTCAGCTAGTCCATCGCTACCACCTAGCAAGGCGCCATGTGTATCATTGCTAATTGCTTACTACTATGCAAGAGATGTATTTCAACAAGAAGAACATCATTAAAAGTTAAGTAGATGACAATCTCTCTTCTTTTCTTTATAGTTTTTCATCCAGTCTCCTGTTTCAGAATTTACGCCCGTCTGCGTTAGTTTCGCGTGCACCTAGCCACTCATTGTGTCGAGACCTTAGGGAATCGACACAACAGAAGTCACCTATTAGAATTTGGCTAGAGAATAGCACTTGGTTTAAGAATCATGAAAGAAGGTTGCACACAACGAAGAGAAGGTTTCAAAAGAAGTGGTTCAAATGGCTCTGAGCACTATAGGACTTAACATCTATGGTCATCAGTCCCCTAGAACTTAGAACTACTTAACGCTAACTAACCTAAGGACATCACACAACACCCAGTCATCACGAGGCAGAGAAAATCCCTGACCCCGCCGGGAATCGAACCCGGGACCCCGCGCGGGAATCGAGAACGCTACCGCACGACCAGAGAAGCTTTCAGATTAATTATATAACTATAAGGCAGAGATCCTGTACCAGATTTTAAATTGTAAGACCTTTCCAGAGAAAGCTGTGGACTAAGACCGCAATGTGTTGATAATGAACTGTGAATTAAAGGTGTTGAAATTGCAAAGAGGAAAGAAATGAAGGAGGTGGACCCTAGATAAGTTGAAGAAACCACAGATTGTTGAGAGTTTCTGGAGGATCATTGACCAATGATTGACTATAACCGGGGAAAGGATCTATACAGAAGAATGCTGAAGGTTAGATGGCTACATAGTACAACTGATTAGGAGGTATTGTATAGAGCTGTGGAGAAAAGAAATTTGTGGCAGAACTTGACAAAAAGAAGAGATCATCTGACAGGACACAATTTAGTAATGGAGGGAAATGTGTGGGTAAACATCGCAGAAGGAGAGCAAGAGATGAATACAATAAGAAAACTAAGAAGAATGTAGGTTGCTTATATTATTCAGAGACGAATAATTCATTTTATGTGTAGTTTGTGTTGGTTTTTTATGTTGGCGGATTTTTGAGATGTTGAAAAGTGTTCGTTGTGACGTCAGTCAACACCGTAATGTTCAGTCGACTGCGCAACGCAGGGCTTAATTAATCACATTTTTCAATAGTTAGATTCGTGCACTTACTCTCCCCATACACGTGAAGGGTATTGTTTTAAGCATTAAAGTCACAACTCTTCACAATTTCTCTGGGCTGTCAGAACGAAAAGAAAATGGTGAGAAGTGGATAGTAAAGCTTTTCACAAAGAGAATTACAAAACTGTATGACTTGAATTCATAAACGTTAAAAAATAATGCTTTACTGTACATTAGGCATTATCTTACTTCCACGTACTTCTATATTCAGAGGAATTTGCAGTTCGAGAACGATTTCAGTTCAACGAATAAATTGAGGCAGGCCTAGTTTGTCACGTTACAGACTCCTAAATAAGAAAGCCATGCTCTAGATAAACCGTGGACGAAAAGCAATAACGTAAAATGAAACCACATAAAATAGTGCTCTTCACCTGAGTCTTGTCACCGGTGCATAACAAGACATCTGTTCCCCCCCTCCCCCCACTCCCCACCCTTTATTCCACCGTACGTGCAACTAATGTCAGTTTTGCTTGATACGTGTAGGGATTATGTACAAGTGTGAGATAAATTGGTTTGCGGAGCGATCTTCACAGCTCGACATTTTCAGGCATGAGCTCACTCATCCATTTGCACTCGTTTCAGTACTTGTGCCAGCGTCTACCTGCGAGTGAGAACGCGGTCGTACGCATCTGTGGAGCAGACCGGTGATTGCCTGCCAGCTCGCATAATGAACATGACACGTGTTCGAACAGCAATTTCCGCTGGCATCACGCGCAGACCACATACGTCTCGACGTCCGTCAGTAACGCAACTACGGATTGACCTTGATAGCCACGCCAAAATGGACAGTGTTTTAGAAACCTAGCTGCGAGCTGAGATGACCAGAAATATTTTCTGGATGTAAAAATTCAGCTACAGAGAATTGCATCTCACGATTTCTACATAATCTAGATGTTCCAGTATCTTACGTGTAATTGATCAGCAAACTGGTAAGTATTGTTCCCCAGTTGAAGCAAAACAATAAACAATGCTGAGACTGAGGCGATGTTTGTTGGGAAAGTACCTTATGGTGAATGACTATTTGTAGCATAATGGCTGCTGTAAAATGCCGTGTTCCGCAAAGTATATAAACCTCACTAGCAACTCTCATTCTGTCAGTTACATGTAAATTGACTTACCTGTGATTAATCATTCTATACTCACATCTTTGCGCAAGCCTAATGTATTTTCCTAGACGATTATTGGAAACTTCGGTAGTATACTACTGACTATAAAGTCGTTTTTTTCCAAACACCGGTTATCTTGATTCACTCTCACATATCATGTTCTTTCCGTCATCGCTGTGGCTTGCTTCTCATTTGATTGTTGTGTTGTTTATGTCCACATCTGAGTGTTCTCAAATATTTATTGAAGTAATGTTACTTAAATCTGTACCTACGATATGCTCCTCAGACAAGTAATGTAGTGAAAAAATAAGACAAAATCTTCGAACACCTTTAGCCTGTAACGAAATTTATTTTCTACAAGAAGACAAACGAAAGAGCGAAGTTGTTTTCCGTCTTTTTATCTGTATAATCCTCCTGAAGCAGATACACTTATTTGTCATGCTAATTGGGAAGTGCTGCTGAGCCATAGTAAAATACCTACTTCTCTCCTCAAGTGTTGTTGGTATCATCTTTAAGTGGTTTCCAATAAATATTTGTAAATAGATACGTTTCATTTCAGTGAAACTTCTCTTTTTAAGATTATGAATGACAGTGCTGGAAAAACTCTTACGTTATTTAATACAGAAACAGCTGAGCAAAACACAAGGTACTCAGACAGTATCCTCTTTACTTGTTCTGATCATCACTAAACTGACACACAATATTTTAGCGCAACGCGATCTGACTCTCAATAATCCCTTCAAAAGAATAGCTGTGACTAACAATATACCTCTCATGAATTACTTACCTCACAAAAATCTTTGTTACTCGAACTACTGCAATACAGCGAGCGCCAATACTGCCAGCTAAATAAAAGATTCTAATTAGTGAAGGCATTAACTATTGACAGGCATAGTACATTGAAGATTTTGATAGAGAACAAACAATGTATTTACCTTAATAGCGTTCAAAAGTCATAATATAATGAGTTCGCGACATTCAGTTTTACAAATTTCGTTTTTCTGACGGACACACGTCCAGATCGTCCGTTCATAGTAACCTCTGAAACCTCCCCACATCCACCACTGCTGACGGCTCACCTCCAAATGCCCAACGCTACACGCTGTTCACATCCGACTGCCCAATGCTACACAAGCGCGCTACGTGGCGTCACCAACATAAAAACCTAAACAGACTACTTACATAAGTTACATGTCTAGAAATTTCGTGATCAATTAGTCTCAGTTCCAATCCCATATTATTCATCTACATTCTGCTGTACATGAATATTATAGTTAAAGCTACATTCTGGAAGTCGACTTCAGTTGTTTCATCAAACTGTGACCTATATGGTCAAATGTACGTAAAGCTTAAAATAATATTGTATATTAAAATATTTCCTTGTCCTTTCAAATCTGAAACCTCCAATCTTTTAAAGCGTGCAGCCGTCTCTCCGTACTTCGTTTCTGCTCTATGGATGAGACTGAAAAGAGATGAAGTCAGAAACATTGTGTCTGCAGTTATGTAGACATCACATTTATTATCAACTCACCTCTATATTAAACAAACTCCATACATATTATAAAAATGAATGTACCTAAATTTGTATGTATTTACGAGTATATATGTTTGCTCACGTCTCCTCCTAAATGACTGCAGCGATTTCAACCAAACGTGGTACATATAGCACTTACGGTCAGGAGACAATCGCTGTGAGAGTAAGAACCACTTAGCTTTCCAAGTGGAGGATATGGGATGGACAAATTGTGTAGCTCACGACGCGCGAATTAGCGTACTTCACTCATCCAATAGCTGAGAGTGAGAGCGCTTAGTGACACGTGACAAACTTAACAAACAATTTCAAACATTTCCGAAAAATTTTTCTCGCTGACAACGACGAAAGGAAAAAAAAATCTGTCAGTAACTATATTTTTGCTTTTTCGTCGCTTACTGCATATCCGCTGTTTATGCTGTAAAACTGTTGCATCTGGCATGACGTTTTAATTTATTACCTGTTTTCTATTAAGGGGGGTAGGACGTGAAACGGGTCTACTTGGAGCAGGAGAGTCACCACAGGACATTTTAATTTCCACTGTGTATACTTTTACAAATAAGTTGATTAAATTTTGTGGGCATGACCAGGAAGGATTCAGGATTCACTCTCACAGCAGTGGAAGTTCAAAAACATAGAAAAAAAATTTTTTTTTACATGTGAAATTTCATCATTTTTTCACTTACCATTGACTGCATTTGTTGCAATAGGTACACATTTCTTCATAAAAAAGAGAGATTCTTCGATCAATTTTGCACAGAATACAAACCATACTTACAGATGTATGAAACTGTAGAATTTTTCAAATCTATTAAAAAAATATGGTAAAAATTTAGATAATTAATTTTAAATTTAATTTTTTCTAAGCATGAAGTTCAAAATGTAACACCTCATTCATTTTTTCATAAATTAAATAAATTCTAGAGTTCCACACACCTGTAAGTATGGTTTGTATTCTGTGCAAAATTCATCGAAGTATCTCTCTTATTTATGAAGAATAGTGTACCTTTAGCAACAAATGCAGTCAATAATAAGTGAAAAAAATGATGAAATTTCAGATGTAAAAAAATTTATTTTGTTATGTTTCTGAACTTACACTGCTATGAGAGTCATTCCTGAATCCTTCCTGGCCATGCTGACAAAGTATTATGAATTTATTTGTAAAAGTATAGACATTGGAAATTAAAATGTCATGTGGTGACTCTCCTGCTCCAAGTCTGCCCGTTTGACGTCCTACCCCCCTTAACTGCACTCATAACAAATATCCCAGAAAGTATTCGCATATATCACTGAATATACGTGCAATAATTGTATCATTGTACGACACATAGCTTAGGAGGTATGACGCCACGAACACTGAGGTGCGTGACAAAATGCCACATCATAAGTGACGTTTAAATTTATTACTTCTCTGACACTAAGTCTGTTCGAAAAACAATATCGCAGATAGCATTCAAATACGCCGCTGAGCGTACCCACAAAATTATATCATTTTACAACACGTAGTTCCGGACAGACGACGTCATAAACACTGAGATACGTGAAAAACTGCCGCAACGTGCAGTACATTTTAATTTATTATGCCTTTACTACTAACTGTCATCACTACTCACATCGGAGACATTATGAAAATATCACTGACTGTATCTGCAAAACTATGTCATTTTACAACACATTGTTCTGGAGGTACGAAGTTATAGAGACTGAATTGACGAAAACGAAAGTGCAGAACGAAATTCGCTAGAGATACCGGTGAAATACGTGTACTAATATGAGTGAAATATGTTAAATACATGTGAAATGTGACATTTATGGGTAAGAAGCTACTCCTAAACACCTGGATCAATTTAAACCAAACTTGATACAAAAATATCAACTGGAAAAAAAAACGCTTAGGGGTAATACTATATTGGGACATACTATATTGTTGGGGGCGATAGTGTTGAGACAGAAAGTGAGAGGAAGAGATGGACAGCCGAAGAAGGGGAGGGAGGAAATGTACGCAGATACGTGGAAGGGAGAGACGGTCGCAGTGAGGGGAGGGAGAAATGCACAGAGAAAGGCAAGAGGAGGAGACAGAGAAAAGCTGGCAGAGGAGATGGAACAGGAAGGAACGAGGAGGAGATGGACAGAGAGAGGCGTGAGAGGAGATGAACGAAGAGAGAGTGAAGAAGGAGATGACAGAGTTAGGAAGGATGAGGAAGTAAAGGCCGTGATGAAAAGACAGAGGGGCAAGAGGGGTTGGAGGATATGTATACGCAGGGAAAAGGAGCAAATGGATATAGATGACAGAGGCAGATTGGCTGTGAGAGAGAGAGACTCATGAGGAGAAGATAGACAGAGAGGGGGAGAGCAACAGGTCGATTGGGAGAGGGACAGGAGGATCTAGACAGTGAGTGTGGCATGTAGGAGGTGGAAGGGACAGAGGGGAGAAGAAGATGGATAAAGAGGAGGCCAGAGGAGATAGACAAAGAGATAGGTAAGGAGGACATGGGCTGTTGTAATAAACACATACCTGGGAAATGCCAGGTACTCAGGTAGTCAAATACAAAATACAGCGCATTTCTGGCTTGCGTCCAGGCTATTACAACTTCCAGAAAAAGACGGGCGAATTACATTCTTTTTTTGTCTCCTTCTGTCGACAATACAGATCATGATCACATATGTGTTTTCATTATATCCTTTGCGGATGACGAACTGCTCCGTGATTTAAATTTAAGGATTATGTTGGTGTAATATGCAACGAGTAACTTACTGAATTTTATACGTTATCATTGCACTATTATTATTAACTAGTACTATTGTCCCATTAATTAGTTTTATGTGCTCAAGGGAACGTCTGAAGAAGTTTGTGAATTTCCAGTCAGTAGTGTCTTATCGACGAAGAAAGTATTCACTGCGCAACAGCGAGCAGTAAGATTAATATATTATTTTCTCTCGCAGCCGTCTTGTAGGTACCTCTTTAAGAAGTTGATCATTTTGAGTGCACTTTTATTATAAAAATTTTCGCTGATGACATTCGTCACTATGTCCATACCGACAACACTAGACGAAAATAATGGCCGTTGTTACCCATTATGAAATATGTCAGTGGCTCAGAGAATTCAAAAGGCAGCTACCAAAATTTTTGTTGATTTGTTCAATAAAACAATATGTCTGACAGGTAGAGAAGAAAGTTTCATATCTACCGTAAAACCATTTCTTCTGGACGTCTCCATGAGGAAATATTTATTTTACATCTGCACTCGTGTAAGAAGCAGAAACAAATTCATAAGTGTAAATGCATGATAAAGACCGTAAAATAATATTTTCGTAAGAGCTCATCATGTATTCATGTCCCACACATTTACTCTTTCCACAAAGTCTCGCTAGAAAAATAGTTGAAAAGATCTATGAAACATATAACTAACAGAAAAGAAATATGAACAAAAAGAAAAGAAAAATTTAAATTATAGCCACGGAATTGAACGTATTATGTCGTAGGAATGAATTTTCCAGTTCTGCACTTTCTGGTTTAGTTAAAATGAGTTTAGTGATTTCTCGGCGTATTGTTTTATTCTGCATATTACGAGTCGTCTGGTCCCTTTTAAAGTGTCGCATACTGCACGATTTCAGTCGCATGATGTAACACAATTTCTTGTCTAATTTTATTTTTTGATTTCCATAATATCTGTATAAAAACGGTTATCGGCATGAGTAATATATTTAAGGCGTCCCTTGGCATGTATTTTTATGTCAGTATCTCGTCTCCTTCAGTAGATCTGCTCTGCTTAGCTTGTCTGCACCTAGTGCAGAATAATAAAAAAATTAAATAAATTAAACATAGCTAAATCGCACCTTGATGTAACTGTTTGTTAATACGATTACTGTGAATCATTAAACAAAGAAACTTTGATACCTTTACGAAAACGTGGCACGTATTCTATTTCGACTAATAACATTACCACAAAAATAGAGTAAAAGGTTTGAACCATAGAAACATGATTTAGACCAATTATAGTATCCAAAATGAACATTATTTGTCCCCCAAGCTATTAAGAAACGTATAATTTTTACAAGTCCACATACACACTATGTGATCAAAAGTATCCGGACACCCAGAGAAACATAAATTTTTCGTATTAGGTGCGTGCTGCCACCTATTGCCAGGTACTCCGTATCAGCGACCTCAGTAGTAAATAGCAGAATGGGGACCTCTGTGTAACTCACGGACTTCGAACGTGGCCAGGTGATTGATGGTCACTTGTGTCATACGTCTGTACGCGAGATTTCCACATTCCTAAACATCCCTAGGTCCACTGTTTCCGATGTGATAGTGAAGTGGAAACGTGAAGAGACACGTACAGAGCAAAAGCGTACAGGCCGACCTCGTCTGTTGACTGACAGGGACCGCCGACGGTTGAAGAGGGTCGTAATGTGTAATAGGCAGACATCTATCCAGACCATCACACAGAAATTCCTAACTGCATCAGGATCCACTGCAAGTACTATGACAATTAGGTGTGAGGTGAGAAAACTTGGGTTTCATGGTCGAGCGGCTGCTCATAAGCCACACATCACGTGGGTAAATTCCAAACGACATCTAGCTTGATATAAGGAGCGTAAACATCGGAAAAACTTTGTGTGGAGTGACGAATCACGGTACACAATGTTGCGATCCGATGACACAGTGTGGGTATGGCGAATGCCCGGTGACCGTTATCTGCCAGCTTATGTAGAACCAACAGTAAAATTCGGAGGTGGTGATGTTGTGGTGTGGTCGTGTTATTCGTGGAGGGGGCTTGCACCTCTTGTTGTTTTGCGAGCCACTATCACAGCACAAGCCTAATGGTTCAAATGGCTCTGAGCACTATGGGACTTAACTTCTGGGGTCATCATTCCCCTAGAACTTAGAACTACTTAAACTTAACTAACCTAAGGACATCACACATATCTATGCCAGAGGCAGGATTCGAACCTGCGACCTTAGCGGTCGCGCGGTTCCAGACTACAGCGCCTAGAACCGCTCGACCACAACGGCCGGCAGCACAAGTGCACATTGATGTTTTAAGCACCTTCTTGCTTCCCACTGTTGAAGAGCAATTCGGAATTGGCGAATGCATCTTTCAACACGATCGAGCACCTGCTCATAATGCACGGCCTGTGGCGGAGTGGTTACATGACAGTAACATCCCTGTAACGAACTGGCCTGCACAGAGTCCTGACCTGTATCTTATACAACACCTTTGGGATGTTTGGTTACGCTGACTTCGTGCCAGGCCTCACCGACCTGCATCGATACGTCACCTCAGTGCAGTACTTCGTGAAGAATTGGCTGCCAGCATTCCAGCATTACCGATGGAGGGCGCCACGGACTTGTAAGTCATTTTCAGCCAGGTGTCCGGATACTTTTGATCACATAATGTACTTCTTTTAAGTTAAAGCATTATCTAACAGTTCGGGGAATATGGACAGATAGTTATTTATCAGATACCGATGATATAACAAGCAAACGACCTAGTACTTCCAGCCAAACGTAAGAAATGCTAAGTAAGAAATAGTTAAATCTACAAGTAGAATACGCATAATATAGGCCAAAGTAATACTGAGTAGCACATAAGAGAACCAACACCTTCTAGATCTAAAGATCGGATATGACAGTAGCCATAATTGAATGAATATTGTTCCCTCTAAGAATTAAGGTTTTATTAATTGGTAGAACCAAGGAAGATGTGCGAAGGGGACTGAGGGAGGGGAAGTGAAAAATCAACTATGAGAAATATACAGCATCATTTAGAGTGTAGTGCCATCGAAGAATGTTGAAAACTAACAGGACAGATTACATAGGAAAGGGAGACGTAGGAAATGAATAAGAGAATATCGAATCCCTTAGCAGAAGATGTTATTAACATGTGCGTCACCATTAGAAGATAGAGCGATAAACTTGATGCTGAGAGTAGCAACAGTAGAGGAGAACAATAATAAAGTACACAATGCGTAGAACTTACACCAATGTAATAGATTTAAGGCAAGTTGGACGTACTGAATGGAAACTGATGACTTAAAAGTAAACAAAAAGGAGTTAATTCTGCAACGCATTTCATAGTAAGTGTCGCAATAATAATGCCAGAATTTACTGTAGCCTGTTTTCATTACAGAAAGTGTTTATTTCACTTTTAATCATATATAAAGTCTTGCAATGGACGACATGTGATTTTGAAGTAGGATGCTCAAGTGTGATTGCATTCCAGAATCGAAATTCAGTAACCGAAGTTTTGCTTTAATGTCTTTTGAGTCGACGCCAGTGTAATACACGAAGGACTCTACTACAGAATACTGGAATATCTCCAATGGCTTCTCAGGCATTTGATCGAATTTGTAGTTAACTAGGAACCCTTTGACTGCGAGGTCGCAAAAGGCCAATGACGTTTACGACATCCGACGCCGCACACGTCTAAGACAATATCGGCTGGCCCACATGCCTACCCCAATATTAGCTGCTCATGCCAACAAGGGGTTGGACAGGAGGTATCAATAGGTGAACAATAGTTTGAGGCTACGGAGCGTAGCGGAACTGCTTAGTCGACGTGTACCTCACAGCAGTGCTACAATGCTGCTGGTGTTGATAGAAAGTAGAGCAATTGCAACGATAAACAAAGCGAACATTGCATTATATCTGCAATAAAAGTTGCTGACGTGGATATTTCGTCAGAAAGTAACCCACGGAAATTCGAGGAGGAAGAAATAAGTAGACTAGCGTTTCAGATGAATCAGTGAAATGTGTGGTGTCGTATATACTCGACTGGGCGGACAACGTACCTTAGGAGTACAACGATGATACGATGATAAGTGCTTGACAAGTAAAAGTAATACTGAAACAGGTGTCAAGCCATGTAGTTCATCATAGCTTTCTCAGTGAAACGTAGTAAAAGACAATCGTTGTCCAAGGAGCTGGTACTATGCGAAGTTACGCTCATGGGAGATCATCTATCCGCAGCATAGTAAAAAAACAATTATGAAAATATTTCAAATAAATCAATGTAATGCTTAAGAGAAACTACGGATATTTAAGGGAGGACAAGTAGCACTCATTACAAATGCTGGTGGCTGCACGTTTCATGAATGCTCGATACAATTTACAGAATGTGCATGGTAGTGACCTTTCACCTTATGCACATCAAATATCTGATTCACAACTCTTTGACCAGCATGAAATCCAGCTAGAAACTTCCTTTTTCACCGGCCCTTTCCCACGCATACCTCATTCTCTTGAATTGTGAAAAGTGCATTCGTTATAACTAGCTGAGTTTTTGTTTTGGCGTAGGTTTGCTGCCGATTGTAATGTGAACAACCCTATCTCTGAACCGTTCAGCTTTACTCAGTTCTTGCCCGACCCTTCTATTCATAATGAATCCAGTTTCCGTTACAACATTGTCTGCTGCTGCTGATATTACCAAATATTCGCTGAGCCACGAGAAGGAGAGAGTGTACTGAGCCATTAGATGCCAATCCAGCTGACATAAGGGGCGTGTGGGGAGGTGGGGTTACGGTTAAATCTTATCACATGGCTGGCGTCGTCATACTGTAGTCATAGCGCGAGATGGCGTCCTCGCCGTGGAATCTTGGGGGCAAACGTAAGCGAGCTACACTGCAGAGTACTGTTCGAGGTGCGAAGCTAAACTGCAGCGTAGTTAAGTGTGTATAACAAAACGCATCGACGATATTAAGGCGATGCTGCATCTGTTGCTCTGCATTAGAGCTAAAACTGAATGGGCTGATGCCCAGAGGTTCGACATTTCTTGGCTTTGGAGGTAGCAACCTCTAATGAGCTTCCGACCTCAACAAAAAGTCCAAAGCCTACCTGCTTTGACGAGGGGAAGTGCTCATGTCTTTTGCTGCGGGAAGTTGAACAATCATATTTAGTCGTAAGTAAATCAGATCTTAGAAGTATATATATCGTATATGTACTACAGTAATGAACACTAGGGTGGCTTGGTACCTTCAAAGTACGTTAATTAAGAAGAAAATCAAAGTTAAGTAATTTTGTAGGTGTACCCGAAGAGCGCATTACGGGCATACGGGGCAGAATGACGGCATTGGTTGGAGTGTCACGTGGTACACTTCCCCTTGACACTGTGATCGCCCCATTAGCCGCAATCCTATACATATACCACTGTAGGGGAATGCAATTCGTCTACAAAGCTGACTGCTTTCAAAGCACCTGTGGTACCCACACTAGAATACTACTGAAGGGTATGGGACATGTGCCAAAAAGGCCTAAGAAGGGGTATTGTACGTAAACAGAAAGGGTAACACAAACTATCACAGGCTGATTCCACCTATCGCTGAGTGTTATGGAGACACTGAAGAATCTGAACCGGGTGATATTTGAAGATAAATGCAAATTATCCCTCGAAAGCCTCCTTACCATGAAGATCCAGTTTTAATAGAGGACTCTTGGTAGCAGACTAAGCACCCCTGCGTTTTACTGCATTACGGCTCACAAAGACAAAATCAGATTAATTACAGTGTACACAGAAGAGCTTAAGCAATCATTGTTCCCGCTCTCCATACGTGAGTCCGGGAAAAGGCCACGATAACTAGTACCAGTGAGAAGTATGTTTAGACTTTCTTAGTTCGCTACTACACAATCCTAGTGAGTTATGAAGTACAGGTGTTGGGTGGAGAACTTCGTGGCGGCAGCAGATGACAGGGAATGATTTCGGCGCTGTTGGCAGCACTGTTTAGCTAGCAGCGCCGGCGCCGGCTGGTCGCCACAGGCGCCAGCTGCGGGGAACCCCCCTGCGCCGGCTGGCATTAAACGGCGCCCCCCTGCATAATGCAGCCTCCGTGTTCGACACGGGTTTGTCAATTACCGCGCGATGGAACATATTAATGTTGCAGACCACAGGCAGCTTTCCCGATACTCGCGTTTCCACTGCAAACACCGCGCCGTTTGTTTGGCAAGCGCCGACGTGGGCGACAGAGGGCAGGTAAATTCGTACAACCGTGTTAGCGGTGTCGCTAATAATCAGCCGCTTGTTAACAAGCGCTCGCATTTTGGTCGATCGCTGGGGGCTTGGAACGAACTAAAATCGTGGTACTGCCCATACATCGGTCTTTTGTCGAACAGCTTCATTCATGTATCGTGAATGATCCATAGAATTTCCAAACTACGGTTATATCTCAACGCCCTTCCTTAAAAATTCGAAGACACGTTCTGATTCCACTGTTACGACCATTTTGAAAAGAAACTGAATTTTTTCGACGACTATCTCTCCACAGACACCAAAGATGAGGAACCATATTAAGGTCTTCACAGATGGTATGCTTAAGTGCCATGGTTGAAAGTTGTCAGTTTCGTCGCCAGTCTAGACATTATAGAGACTATACATTCATTATTGAATCAATGGCTGTTACAGGCTCGATTCGACGCGCAAGTCGCCGAAGTGGCGTCAAATCGAAAGACTTGCACCAGGCGAACGGTCTACCCGGCGGGAGGCCCTTCTCTCACGACATTATTATATTATAGAGGCTCGTTGTTAGTATAAGGTATTTATTTAACCATTACATTTTCATGGTTGGTGTTCACAGTCATGTAGAACCTTTCAAGGGACACAAAATCATCCTTGACTGTAGAAATTATTTATTTCACAATTACAGTTCCGCCCTTAGATCATTATCAAGTGAAACTACGAAATATTTTGCTTCTGATAATAAATGAAAGACATTACAACCCTTCAACATATATACATCTATATTTTAACTAAAGTTCAGCCTTGATCACAACACTTATGTCTCAATAACATAGGTGACCGGTTTCGGTTGTATATATATATATATATATATATATATATATATATATATATATATATATATATATATTCAGACCGATAGCTCCCTTGGAGGATGGTAGGTGGAGCTCTCTTCAGCTGCTACGTAACAGCTGCCAAGGTAGCAGAATTCCTTAATTTCTCCTACTTATTGATTCGCATTTATGATGTTGAGGTTCTCACTGTTGCCATTTCTGTTATTTCTCGTTAGTTTTGTCTTTTTTCTATTTACTCCCACACCATTAGACTTCACTCTGTGGGACACATCATATAATTCGTCTTCACTTCCACTGAGGATAGCAATATCGTCAGTCAATCTTACTTCTGATATCTTTCACCTTGAATTATTACCCCACTTCTGAACCCTTTTTTTTTATTTCCATCATTGCTTCTTCTGTGTGTAGACTGAACAGTACAGGTGGATACTAAAACCCTGTCTTACAAAAGCTCACTGTGAAGAACTGTGGTACTTGATGGTACGATACCATAAGTCGTTGACTTTCTCAGGAAGCCCCATTTCTAACGTAGCTAAGCAAGCATGAAGGAAGATAGCCAGCATTGTGGTACCGATGCTGGAATGCAATATCCTGTTCCTGAGAGCAGAAGCAACTACAGAGTAGTTCAACGGTTCTGCACAATTTACCTGTTGTTTATCGATGTTCATTAAAAAGGCGGGCTACGGGATTGCTGCTGCTTTTGCTGCTAAACCCTGAATGTTACCATGCTGACTGATTACAGTGTGATGCTCCACACCAGGGCGATAGCGACGCAGATGCCAGAGTCGATGGCCCTTGCCAGTCTGAAGCCCCAGAATGGGGCTATGGGGCTATGGGGCTGCCAAATGCAGTGTCAGCTATTTCTTCTTAGACGGTGGCTACAGCGAGAATGATGGCCTGGGCTGTGGTGTTTGCAGGCTGGCTCAAGAGGTTCGTACATGCTGTATGTAGGCGTCTGTTTGATGGTCTGGACTGTGGAGATGGTGCGCTTGTCAAACTTGGATACTGCCACAGTGTTGCAAGTTCCCACATGAGGCACCAGTACTCCTACAAAAAAGAAGAAGAAGCAGAATTGATAAGTAAAACACACACATATACACTATATGAGCAAAAGTATCCGACCCCCCTCCCAAAAAAACATAAGTTTTTCATATTAGGTGCATTGTGCTGCCACCAACTACTAGGTACTCCGTATCAGCGACCTCAGTAGTCACGAGTCACCGTGAGAGAGCAGAATGGGGCGCTCCGCGGAACTCACGGACTCAGAATGTGGTCAAGTGATTGGGTGTCACTTGTTTCTTACGTCTGTACGCGAGATTTCCACACTCCTAAACATCCCTAGATCCACTGTTTCCGATGTGATAGTGAAGTGGAAGCGTGAAGGGACACGTACAGCACAAAAGCGTACAAGCCGACCTCGTTTGTTGACTGACAGAGACCGCCGACATTTGAAGAGAGTCGTAATTTGTAATAGACAGACATCTATCCAGATCATCACACAGGAATTCCAAACTGCGTCAGGATCCACTGCAAGTACCATGACAGTTATGCGAGAGGTGATAAAACTTGGATTTCATGATCGAGCGGGTGCTCTTAAGCCACACATCACGCCCGTAAATGCCAAACGAAGCCTCGCTTGGTGTAAGGTGCGTCAACATTGGACGATTGAACAGTGTAAAAACGTCGTGTGGAGTGACGAATCACGGTACACACTGTGGCGATCTGATGGCAGGATGTGAGTATGGCGAAATACCGATGAACGTCATCTACCAGCGTGTGTTGTGCCAACAGTAAAATTTGGAGGCGATGGTGCTATGATGTTGGCATGTTTTTCACGGAGAGAGGTTGCATCCCTTGTTGGTTTGCGTAGCACGATCACAGCACAGGCCTACATTGATATTTTAAGCGCCTTCTGGCTTCCCACTGTTGAAGAGCAATTCGGGGATGACGATCGAGCAGCTGTTCATACTGCCGGACCTGTGGCGGAGTGGTTTCACGACAGTAACATCCCTGTAATGGACTGGCCTGCCCGGTGTCCTGATCTGAATCCTACAGAATACATTTGGGATGTTCTGGAACGCCGAATTCGTGCCAGGCCTCACCGGCCAACAACGGTACCTCTTCTCACTGCAGGACTGCGTGAAGATGGGCTGCCATTCCCCAAGAAACCTTTCAGCACCTGACTGAACGTATGCATGTGAGATGCATGCTGTCACCAAGGCTAAGGGTGCGCCAGCACCATAATGAATTCCAGCATTACCGACGGAGAGGGCCACGAACTTGTAAGTCATTTTCAGCCAGGTGTCCGGATACTTTTGATCACATAGTGTATACACACTGTTTACATATACTTCTGCAATTAATAATAATAATGATGATGATTTATGATTCTTACATTGTGGTTTTAACCACTCCTCACTTTCATCATTTTGTACATTGTGTTTAAATTCCGGTATTGTATGCTACAATTCGCCATTTAAATCTGAAAGTCCCCAAAAAATTATCTGTAGAAGTTGAAGATGTAGATGTAATACTACTTACGTATCTGATTTCCACAATTGGAGAAAACGCCGAGAGGTTTGTATTGAGAATTGCCAGTTCTCATTGTGGTATATAGAATCTAGCTTACAACCACCTTCCCGTAAATTTTCTATAAGGGAGATCATGGTCTGATCATCAAAGAGCGGTCATGTAATGCTCTCAACCAAGTCTCAATATCTGACAAATGAGAGCTTATATCAGTGTCATTTCATGCCGATGCAACAGTCAATTCTCTTACTGAACTGAGGCTGGAGCTGGTCAAAGTGCTTTATTTATAGACGACACCAAAGTCCATATCTCGACTTCATGTATGTCAGCCTCCGTGTGCATGATCGTGATTGCATAATTTCCTTAGCATCGGCCTTGGTGTACACATGTCCAGATCTTTCAACGATGTCGTATTTCTGCATATATTGCATGGTACGTCTTTGAAATGAGATGCAGCATGTAACTAGAATGAGCCCAGTCTCTTGGTGTGTCACATGAACGCTTGCTGGAGCAGTGGACGTCTGCCTCAGTGTGTGGCCTGCAATGTTTAAAATGTGACCAGCGAATTAATTAATACATATCATTTATCGATAACTCAGACTGTCAGACATGGAGTAGAAGAAAGTTCATTCCATGAATGAACAGAGTACATCAGTATCCGTCTTAAATGACAGGATTTTTTCAGTCTACAGAAAGCCTCATCTGGGTCCCTGACTGCAAGCTGTCATTGACCAATGTCACTTCCCGTATTATGTAAACCAAGTCTCTAAAATAATTTCGCAAGTTCTTCATGAGCAGCATAGGCAACGTATGCTAAATTTTTACCTTAATCATGTAATTGGAAATATGAGAAAAATATGTGACAGGAATGAAAGAATAAAAAGCCATAATCAAAGACGTTATAACTTATTGATACTTTTACTTAAAAGTATCTTTAAATTTTCTGAAGCCATATATAACTGCCAGTATTGTTACCACCATAAATTTACTCGAGCCTTCGATGTGGTGCCCACTTCAATTCTCGAGAGTCTTTTTTGATGCACTCTTGAAAATTTTACACAGCCTCAAACTTTTTCACAGCCTTTGATGTAATCTATACTGTCTATATGGTCATAGGATAGAGGTGGTGTCACAATATTTTCGTATGTATCTCCCTTAGTATCACACCACTTTCCATGCTGATGGCGACTGAGTCATGCAATGGTTCAATGAATCTCAACACAGTGTATTGTACTAAACGGTCTGGACAGTGCAACAATTATATGTATTCTTAATAAATGACCACCGTTGGAGAATGTAGTGAATGCAACATCTTTGAAAACAAATTGTCCACACTCATCACTGTATATCCACAGTCATGTGCGCACTCTGAGAAATCGTCGTGAGATATGCCACATATGGTGTGACAATATATCTACATTTGTACTGCATGATGTATGATTCCTGTGAGGAATAAGTAGCTTACTAGCTGGTCATGTAATAGTAAGGAATATGCTACTGTGCCTGGAGGGAAGTTTCGTGATGATTCAGACACTATATGCATATCCAGAGTTAGCCACCTTATTTTGGGTGGAGCAGTCAATTACCTCTATGGCTGCTAATTCTTTAAAATTATAAGGGCTGAGTATACAACCGAATGTATCACATTCATTGTAATAAAAAGTGCGTGGAAAATATTGTGAATTCAGGTACACTTCAGCATTGGTTAGCTCACAGTTGTCAAATACGTTTCAATCCTTTTCGATACTTCCTCTCCTGTTTGTAGCATTAGAATAATAACATGTGTCTTAGTTGTTCAAGACTGCTGCAGTATCTCTGGAAGCCCTGGATACTCATAAAGTTCGCAGGAACAGAAAGTGAATGATAGTTGGGCATCTGCTTGGAACATATGCAAAAGATTCAGGTGCTCTTCAACTGATACTGATAGATGAGGCACTTTCCACACCAATTTATCCAACACAATTTTATTCTGGTCTTACGTCGCTCCCACATAGGATTCACAGCACACTGAACAAGAGTCAGCTCAGTTAGTCGTTCATAATGACATGTCCGTTACCTTCAAAGAAGGCCATTAACATTTCGAGTGGGTGCAGGCGTCGGTATGAATGCAACATTTTTGTGTGGTCGAGGTCAGTACCATTAAGAATATGTCTTACATCCTGAAACAGAAGTGTTAACGCACTACATGTAAGCTGCAATGTTGCTGATGGCGGAGTGCTTCCACCCTTGTTTGTGGTCACAAATATCTCTTCCAAATATAAAAACTGTTGCTTGGAAGTGTTAATTCATTTTGATGTTCAATAAAAATTCTGATGTCATCAACGCAAATGGTTTGTGGGAGAACTATTCTTGACGAGTGCCCTGATGGTCATATTGAACTGGAGTGATTTTATCAAGCGACTTCATTCCGAGGTTTCAATCCTACTGATTTAAGAAACTCGTAATTCTCATGTATTATCACGTTATTCTACCACTGAACATTGTTGTTTTGGTGATTGTGTTTGTTATATTTATACTTTATACCCATGATGCTTTTTCGGATGAAGACACACTACGTTTTCCTCACCACAAAAGTCAACTATATTCCCGTTCTGATCTATGGTACTGAACCTGGTCTGATGTATGAAGAGTCACTAGGTGGAATATGGGATTGCGAGGTACGTCCACAGTATTGTAACTTGGAACCTCAGTAGGAAAAATCCATGGATTTCATACATTAATCTATCATTAAGAGTACTCTCCAGGAAGAGTTAGACAACATACTACTTCCTGCCACATACATCTTGCGAAGTTATCATGATACTGCTCGAGAAATTAGAGGTGTATCAGAATCTTGCCAACAATCAGTCTCCCCATGCTCCACTGACGAGTACATTATCTAGTGGTACCAAACACCATCAAGTAACTTGCAGGATATTGATGTAGATGTGGATGTCGTTTCATCACGTACTTTTACCATCGCGGACGATCATTTTATGGGAATGATTGGTCATACCATAAATTGCCAAACTGTAATCGGATGGGAATTTCGTAAACAGCTGACGTCATACACTTCCAGAAAGCTATAAACGATCTATGTATGTCACACAGAATCTATGTTGTATTTGCTGTACAATGTAGTAGTTTCACCAGCTTAATCGTTGCCGTCTTAGTGTGTGGAACTTGCTAGGTGAATGTATATCATGCTCTGGAAGTAGATTTCCTGTATTGGAATATTAACATTGTGGACAACTAAAGAAGCAGAAACCTAGCAATTTTAAAATTAGAGCGTGTATCAGTGCACAATCATGTAGGCTTAGAATTCGGTCTGAAAAATTTGCCGCCTTATAGAGCGCGCTGATTATGGTGCAGCACGTAACCTGTACCGGACGAAAGGCGAGGGATGTCCGCTTGCATTCAAGCTGTATGACTTTGGCTCTGGCTGCTTCACACCTGTCCCGTGCAGGAGAAAACTAGTGGTCGTGGTTGCTGACAAAGAGCACTTCACGTCGGGTACCTGTGGCTCGCAGGCGGCTTGCGGAGTTATAGTGTGGCGCAGGGCGTGTTTTACCCAACGTGCTGGTGTCTGCCTCGACGTGGTATGGTGCAGTGGATATTCGCTATTAGATGACTGGTGCACGCACGGGCAGCTGGGGCGGCAGTGGACAATTCCCTCTGGTATGGTGGTTGTTGAAGGATAAAGGCACAGCCGGCCGAAGTGGCCGCGCGGTTCTGGCGCTGCAGTCTGGAACCGCGAGACCGCTACGGTCGCAGGTTCGAATCCTGCCTCGGGCATGGATGTGTGTGATGTCCTTAGGTTAGTTAGGTTTAACTAGTTCTAAGTTCTAGGGGACTAATGACCTCAGCAGTTGAGTCCCATAGTGCTCAGAGCCATTTGAACCATTTTTGATAAAGGCACATTTCTCCTACCCTACTCCTACTAAAAATAATAGTGGCATGTATGCTCTATAAGACAGCTCTTCAGTTTTCGGGTTAGAGTAAATGTTCTAGTTCTGACAACAAGCAGACTTCGCGCCGTTTTAAAGTCGAGATAAGTGGATTACTTCACCATTTAAACTTTCAGTAACTGGTGTGGAGGGTAGCTACTTGAACTATAGCGACAGATGGTTGCTGGATATTTTTTAAGCATAGCCCAAGTGAGCTTACGAGTTTTGAATTAAAATAACAAGATACTTTATGAGACATGTGTAATTCCTCTCCAAATCTGAACTTTGAGTGACAAATGTTTAAATAATGATATCAGAGGGTACAAACCATAATTACAGTTAAAACACCACAACTCTGTGGATGATCATACGTTATCTACGTGTTTTACGAAGTTTGTTTTATTAGTTGTGCTGAATATTATACTTGTAAATATGCTGTCAAGTTACAAATGCTATTTGTTATTTGAGAAAGAGAATACGCATGGAATGTTAGCATTTTGTAAGCGGAGACGTGGGCCGTCAGGGAAAATCTACTGTCAAAGAGTATAATAAATTGTAAATGCATTATCGTTGGGCTTGCGAGTGCGCCAAAAAAGTAGCAGTTCGGAGTCGCAATGAGACTGTTGTCGTTGGTTGTTTGTATTCGCTGATGTGGCTGTGCAAAAGTGCGGATATAAAAAGTCCTTTTCCGAAATGCGGAGCAGCGACAATTGAAATGGTTATTTTGGGGGATGTTTAATATGGGCAACCTACGTGTATGGCATTTATTGGGAAAAGTTCAAATGCCGCAAGAGTAATAAACATTGGCTGTAGTATGGCAAGAAGATCAATCAGTGCCCTATTTTACCGCTAAATGAAGCCGCTCGGCAAACCAACGGCATCATGAAGTGAAGTAAGATCTAGACATTTTATATCTAGAAGTGTAATAGGCTGACCAGCGTAGTTGGAATTTTATTGCTTAAAAAACATTGTTTTCGTGCATATTGTCACTAAATAATTTTCCTAAGTCGTTATCCAACTAGTAACATTCCTATCCCTTTATACGTACCGAGATAATCAGAGAATGAATTGAAAATGAGGTGAACATTAATTTATTAGAATATCAAAACATAATTTTTCCAACTTTTGGTCAATTACGTAATAATGAAATTTGTGGATGTAGTGTGAAATATGTCAGAAATAGAATGATGAAAAAGCCAGTACTTATTCATTTTCTAAATATAGAATAAAATTCATAATAAAAAATTGGTAGTAAAACCTTACGTAACTAGGACACTGAATTTCACTGTCAAAGCACAGTTTCGAATTTGTAGCTAGTGGCATAATTTACAACTTTTATTGCAAAGAAATATCAGAGTAACTGCTAGGTAAATGACAGTCCTTACCAATGAGTAAATTCAAACAATCTTTGTGCTTGCCACAATTACGACAGTCAGTATTACGGTGAGTAACGTAACAAAAAGTTTCTGTCCACAGCCCCTCAACAATATTTCTTTAATAGATCTATGAAAACTAATATAATATGTTGTATGTGTTTGCTATTTGATTATTATCTGACAACTGTGACATGTGCTGTGTGAAGTACTTGAAAGCGTGCGTCAGTTACTGTTCCTACGTCATGACGTTAATAACTATTCTTACGTAACGAGTATAAAGTTAGGTTTCAGTTTTATTACTCTTGTTCCGATGAGGAACTAGCGACAGTTGGTTATTTTCATTAATGACATACTTTGAAAACCTTTTTCCCAAATTTAGTACTAACTACTTTAAATTAAAAACTAGTTTACGTAATAAAAATATATAAAGTTAACCGAACTTTGTTTTTAATCATCATTGCTAAAGTACTGAGCAGCGGCGATTCGGTTATAACCTCATCTACTTCTCTCGGTTCTGCATTATTCTTCGGAGTAGATGCATGTTCCCCGCAGATCAGGGACTTCACTTACACGGTCATATAGATACGGCTAACTAGCCGGAGAGGTAGGAGGTTTATAAAGTGAACTGACTGCTATAAGTAACCTTTCATGTCACAGTCAATAACAGCTTTGGAGAAAACATGTTACATCAGACTGGTTACTTCCCTTCCCTTAGCATCTTGAACTCTGAAGTCATACATACTATGCTAGTATCTCAGAGGATTTTGTACCTAGTACAAAGGCTCTACACCCACAGTGACGTCAATGATCCTGAATTCTGTATTCAACACAAGAGGCCTATTTCCACCAGGATGACAATGCTCCATCTTGGAGCTATACATGATGAAATAACATCCATATATTCATCAATACTCTGCATGTCAGCTAATGGTGTATGGTACCACTAGCTTATCTTCTCTTGAATGGTGCATGGGGAGAATCGTTGTTGGCAAGATACTGATATAGCTCTAACTTCTCGAATATTATAATGGTCATTTCGCAAGGTGTATGTGGAGGAAATTGTATGTCGTCCGACCCTTCCTGGAGAGGACTCTTAATGAGAGGTTAATTCACGCAGTCCTCGGGTTTTTCTTACAGAGAGTCGAGGTTACAATAGTTGCTTTTTCAGTGACGTTGGGGGAAATCTCAGAGCCATGTTCAATCCGATATTTAAGACAACTGACATACTTCCACCAGCACTGCGAAATAGCGTTTACGCTGTTCATGTATGTCTTGCGAAAAAATTGTGGAACTGTGTTCTGTTTTTCACACGTGAAAATATCGTACGGATTGCAATTATGATGTGATCTGAAAATATTGCTCTCCACTTAAGGTACGTGAAGTTTGAGGAAATTTTATTGTTGAAACAAGAGAATGTGAGTTTTTGTGTCGGTATTAGGACGCTAGCAAATGTTGCGGAGGAACTATACGTGAACAATTTAATTTGACTGTGAGTCATTTTGGTAACGGGTTTCAGCGTGGGCTGTGAACAGCGCTGGTAGTGGTTCCACATAAACACTTGTGGTTGTATTTCGCCAGGTGAAGACGACGAGGAGGCTTCGGAATAACAGTTTTGTACGTCACGTTATTGTGCAAATGGAGCTTACTGCTCCGTTAAACCATAAGATTATAAAAAATTACGTTCGTGAATTTGAATGGTGTGGCCGATCGAAGTTTAATAAGTGAGAGTTTCGGATAAGAATAGCGAACTCTGTTAATTAGTAGCCGACGTATATCGAAATATGATTTACGCTTCAGGGCTGCATTAATGAGAAACTAATTTTTAAGCAATCGACTGGAGTTGAATAAGACAGAAGCAGAAGAATGAAGTTGTTTGTCTTTGCCAGCTACTCACGCCTGAACATGTGATGCTGCTCTGTGACGTTTTGGACCTTACTACAGAAGTTTTCTAGATATTCCTCAAAGTGTGTTTGTGCCTATTCAGGCCATATGGAGAACTTCCTATGATGTTAGACACCTAGCTATCCTCTATGAAGATAAAACGTAGTTTACTTGACTCCTTATCGTTTATTAATTTATTCATTCTGACGTGTTAGAAAAATTATCCAGTCGGTCAGAGACGCTGTTACTTTGACGTTTACATCGTAAACTTTGCCGTGATCCTTATGAAGAAATAGTCTCGAACGAAAGGGTAACGAAGCTAATACAATTTATGTGAAGATATTTATTTCATTATTTAAACCCGTGGAACTTGTGTCCTTTTTGATGTTCCTTGGGAGAGTACAAATATTATAGACTCAATGCTCTATATTTACGGCTAACATATTGTTGTATAAGCTTTTCATCGTAGCTTGCTGAATCAGTCGCACACGATGGAAATTCCATCATTAAGAAAATAGGTAATGTTCAATAAACATTTAAAGGGATATACCTAATCACTGCTACTGCTCTTTTCCATTTTTGCTGTCCTCTTTAGATATTCATGTTTTTATTTGTTGTTACATCTTCGTTTTCTTAGTATCACATTACTCTTCTTCCCCAGAACGTTTCCTGGGTACATTTAAGTTGTAAACTACAGTGCCTGATTAGTTCTAAAATGTATTGGTTCCTTGAGCTGAATAGTAGCTAGGACATGTCCCTGTACATTGCTTTATTTCCAAATACTACGTTGTCTTTCTGTCCTGCCACTCCTCGTCAGCTTGCTCCAAAGCTACATTTTCATCACTCTAAGAGCTTCCTGTCTTTCTGTATATCCGTCCAGTTCTCATGGGCATAAAACAGGTGAATGTCGTTTACTGCCTCAAACTTGTAAAACCAAGTTTCTTCATGCGTTCGGCTTGTGTTAATCCCATCAGCTTTGAAGTAAACTGTCAAAGAAGAAACACCAGTCAAAACGCGAGCCTAAAATTATGCTCAAAGAAAAGGCAACTGTTCTTTATCTAGTAATTTGCGAAATACCGGTGTACGCCCTTCAGTTGATCTGTATCATTTTGGATTTGATGAGTGGCAGATTATTCCCTAAAATGCGTAACAGAAGTTAAGCTACTGTTCTGACTAACGCAAGTAATGGAAAAGGATAGCCCTAGCACTGGTTACCGTAATTTACTGTTAACTAACTTTATAAAAAAGGGATTTACTAATTACAAATCAGAAGTCTGGCCGAGCTGCATCCAAACATTCATTACAATTCTTAGTGTGCACCGATTTATAAAGAACATTAAAAGATTCGTAAAGGAACTCATAGCAAAAAGATTAGAAATGAGAATTGAACTAAGTTATAACAAGCCAGTGGTACAGTTGGCTTAGATAATATAACAAGGAAAGAGGGATCGTGCAAATCAACTTCCTGACTTATTAATACCGTACTTCATAAGTTCGAAAAGAAACTAGTGATGTCGTGGTCGTGCCGGAAACAGAACATGAGATTTCATGCAACCTGCTTGTCCTCCTAATGATGGAAAAGTTACGTGAATTTATTGAAATGTTAACTAATATATTACTGAAACTTTCTGGCAGATTAAAACTGTGTGCCGGACCGAGACTCGAACTCGGGACCTTTGCCTTTCGCGGGCAAGTGCTCTACCAACTGAGCTACCCAAGCACGACTCACGCCCCCTCCTCACAGCTCCACTTCTGCCAGTACCTCGTCTCCTACCTTCCAAACTTAGCAGAAGCTTTCCTGCGAACCTTGCAGAACCAGCACTCCTGAAAGAAAGGATATTGCGGAGACATGGCTTAGCCACAGCCTAGGGGATATTTCCAGAATGAGATTTTCACTCTGCAGCAGAGTGTGCGCTGATATGAAACTTCCTGGCAGATTAAAACTGTCCCGAGTTCGAGTCTCGGTCCGGCACACAGTTTTAATCTGCCAGAAAGTTTCATATCAGCGCACACTCCGCTGCAGAGTGAAAATCTCATTCTGCTAATATATTACTCTTTGTCATCCAATGCCGATTATATTTCTATCATTATGTACATGTGGACGTGTAGACTGAGTGTTTCAGATGGACGTCTCACGCCAGTCTTCTCGCCAGGTGAACTCCGTTTCTACCTGAATTGAATTCGGCCACCACAGCGAAGGGATGCTACTCGATTGAGTTCTTCCACGAGAAAGTGCTACTGGACTTAGATCTGCCACGAGAATATCACGAGAATGATGAAAGCACACGCCTCAACTACTAGCTTTCCTGAGAGTCTCCTTCGCAAAAATATTGTCCACCAACTAGCACAGTGACCGCTTAGGGCTACCAATCGTAATATTTTTATCTTTTAATGATCTCACACTATGGACTGCCTCAAAATGTTCTCCAATCGTCCATATTCTCCCACTCGCACCAATCCGAGAATCACCGGAAAGTGGGTCTATGTCAGAGCCTAATGTCTTTAACTACCAATTCTCGGTCTCCTAAAATTTTTTTCAAAAGTCTTCAGTGGTCTCTGTTTCTTGGCAATCTTTTTCATAACGCAAAAGAGTGGGATGGGCAAGTTCTCTGTATTCCCACTTGCCTTCTGTGAACTAACTTTCACACATACAGTGTCCTCTGCCGTAAATACACTGCTAGAAGGGACGGATTTTAAAATATCAACTAGGCCGGAGATGAGTCACCACAGGCTACCCTATTAGCATAATTGTCAGATCCACGTGCAGTTCTTTGCTTTCCAAATTTCTTGGTAGAAGGCAGCTGCGTCCGCCAGTGGGCAGTCAACAGGACAATACATTTCCGATGAACCTGCCTTGGGAGTGGCCAGGAGGGCCTCTACCCTCAGCGAGTGTTCCGCTTTTAAGGTTGCCATCTAGGGTCTCCTTGGGAGCAGCACAGAGGAGTACCAGACACTGCCCTTGTTTTCTGTTAGCTCTCGCTGCTAAAGGTCTCGTTTTGTAAGCGAATATAACATATACAAGCATCAAAACCCAGTTACCAGAAAAAAAGAGATTAATAGAAATGGCTTCACCCATACAATCGCTGTCGTGAACCTCATCCATTGAATCCAATATAGTGAGGTCAACGGCCCCGACATGACTTTAATCGGTTCGAGATGTGATTTTCAGATCAGAAAAAAAAAACGTATCGGAGAGGTAAAGATCTGATGGTTTTCATATTATCTACCTGTTTGATATGTCACATAGCTCCCTTGCTATTTGAGTATTACGAGTTATACTAAGGAAAGTGGCCATATAGCCCTCCTGATTTCCACCCTCCCCTCCCCAACTCATAATACTAGACTTTAAATTTCTGTTTGTCGACCAATTTTGGGTCTCACACATACAGTTTACGATACACAATACAAAACATTTTGTTTCTTAACATCCTTGTAGTACTTACAGGAAACTGTGGTGGCGTCAAGCAACATAGCCTTTATCACAGATAAAGTGTCCAATGGACATTTTATTACAGATAGTTTGAAGAGTAACTATTTGGTGTCAGGTCACTCATAAAGTTCGTATAACACAATTCTCGGAATTTCAGTTAAGTGCAGTCAGCCGACCCCTCCGTCATGTTATTGCTGCTGCTTGTGCTACTCACCAGGAGAAGAGTGATGGCATTTCGAGAGTAGTGGGGTACGACAGATCATGTAAAGTCTGAATTTTTTCCAGTTCTCCTTATGCACATAGCCACACATGCCATACTCAAGATCACCCATTCCCCCTGCCCTCCCAGCTACACCTCCCTCAGTTCGCTAGTTTGATTGGATAACTTAAATATGCCGAAAATTCAAAGTGACGTTTTCCTATAGGTTGGGAGAACGTGCACTGTCTGTATAGTTGCCAGATCTCCCATCTCCTCACCTGGCCTATCACCGTAAAGTAACAGTGACATCTCATTTATGTTTGTACCAGTCTAATTTTAGATCATAGTGTAAGTTAACTGCTCACTTGCCTGTGGCTCCACTTTAGACAATGATGTCAAATGACCTTGGCCTTTGTGCATACTGTGCCCACCAGCACCATCGGCTTCCTCCTGTCCCCCTTGTCTCCCCCCCCCCCCCCCCGCCACCCTGCTCGCATTCCACCACTGTTTATACTGGTTGAGAAAAATTGAGGGAAATTCATATGGGGTGTTTCACTTTAGGCTGAGGCGTTGTAGCAGACATCACCTATAATTTACTAGCCAATTAGATTACCACTATAATTTATTCCAAGCAAGTAATATAAACATGTCAATTCACTTATCTTATGGCTCTGAGCACTATGGGACTTAATATCTGAGGTCATCAGTCCCCTAGAACTTAGAATTACTTAAACCTAACTAACCTAAGGACATCACACACATCCATGCCCGAGGCAGGATTCGAACCTGCGACAGTAGCGGTCGCGCGGTTCCAGACTGAAGCGCCTAGAACCGCTTGGCCACACATGCTGGCTCACTTATCTTAATTTACTGCGGCTATCAAAATATAGCTACCTCTATCTTTACATCACTTTTGTATTCATAACATAATGAACCATGGACCTTGCCGTTGGTGGGGAAGCTTGCGTGCCTCAGCGATACAGATGGCCGTACCGTTGGTGCAACCACAACGGAGGGGTATCTGTTGAGAGGCCAGACAAACATGTGGTTCCTGAAGAAGGGCAGCAGCCTTTTCAGTAGTTGCAGGGGCAACAGTCTGGATGATTGACTGATCTGGCCTTGTAACATTAACCAAAACGGACTTGCTGTGCTGGTACTGTGAACGGCTGGAAGCAAGGGGAAACTACAGCCGTAGTTTTTCCCGAGGACATGCAGCTTTACTGTATGATTAAATGATGATGGCATCCTCTTGGGTAAAATATTCCGGAGGTAAAATAGTCCCCCATTCGGATCTCCGGGCGGGGACTACTCAAGAGGACGTCGTTATCAGGAGAAAGAAAACTGGCGTTCTACGGATCGGAGCGTGGAATGTCAGATCCCTTAATCGGGCAGGTAGATTAGAAAACTTAAAAAAGGAAATGGATAGGTTAAAGTTAGATATAGTGGGAATTAGTGAAGTTCGGTGGCAGGAGGAACAAGACTTTTGGTCAGGTGATTACAGGGTTATAAATACAAAATCAAATAGGGGTAATGCAGGAGTAGGTTTAATAATGAATAAAAAAATAGGAGTGCGGGTTAGCTACTACAAACAGCATAGTGAACGCATTATTGTGGCCAAGATAGACACGAAGCCCACGCCCACTACAGCAGCACAAGTTTATATGCCAACTAGCTCTGCAGATGATGAAGAAATTGATGAAACGTATGACGAGATAAAAGAAATTATTGAGGTAGTGAAGGGAGACGAAAATTTAATAGTCATGGGTGACTGGAATTCGTCAGTAGGAAAAGGGAGAGAAGGAAACATAGTAGGTGAATATGGATTGTGGGGAAGAAATGAAAGAGGAACTCCGCCTTGTAGAATTTTGCACAGAGCATGACTTAATCATAGCTAACACTTGGTTCAAGAATCATAAAAGAAGGTTGTATACCTGGAAGAATCCTGGAGATACTAAAAGGTATCAGATATTTACATAATGGTAAGACAGAGATTTAGGAACCAGGTTTTAAATTGTAAGACATTTCCAGAGGCAGATGTGGATTCTGACCACAATCTATTGGTTATGAACTGTAGATTGAAACTTAAGAAACTGCAAAAAGGTGAGAATTTAAGGAGATGGGACCTGGATAAACTGAAAGAACCAGAAGCTGTAGAGAGTTTCAGGGAGAGCATAAGGGAACAATTGACAGGAATGGGGGAAAGAAATACAGTAGAAGAAGAATGGGTAGCTCTGAGGGATGAAGTAGTGAAGGCAGCAGAGGATCAAGTAGGTAAAAAGACGAGGGCTAATAGAAATCCTTGGGTAACAGAAGAAATATTGAATTTAATTGATGAAAGGACAAAATATAAAAATACAGTAAATGAAGCAGGCAAAAAGGAATACAAACGTCTCAAAAATGAGATCGACAGGAAATGCAAAATGGCTAAGCAGGGATGGCTAGAGGACAAATGTAAGGATGTAGAGGCCTGTCTCACTAGGGGCAAGATAGATACTGCCTACAGGAAAATTAAAGAGACCTTTGGAGAGAAGAGAACCACTTGTACGAATATCAAGAGCTCAGATGGCAACCCAGTTCTAAGCAAAGAAGGGAAGGCTGAAAGGTGGAAGGAGTATATAGAGGGTTTATACAAGGGCAATGTACTTGAGGACAATATTATGGAAATGGAAGAGGATGTAGATGAAGACGAAATGGGAGATAAGATACTGCGTGAAGAGTTTGACAGAGCACTGAAAGACCTGAGTAGAAACAAGGCCCCGGGAGTAGACAAAATTCCATTAGAACTACTGATGGCCTTGGGAGAGCCAGTCATGACAAAACTCTACCATCTGGTGAGCAAGATGTATGAGACAGGCGAAATACCCTCAGACTTCAAGAATAATATAATAATTCCAATCCCAAAGAAAGCAGGTGTTGACAGATGTGAAAATTACCGAACTATCAGTTTAATAAGTCACAGTTGCAAAATACTAACACGAATTCTTTACAGACGAATGGAAAACTGGTAGAAGCGGACCTCGGGGAAGATCAGTTTGGATTCCGTAGAGATGTTGGAACACGTGAGGCAATAGTAACCTTACGACTTATCTTAGAAGAAATATTAAGAAAAGGCAAACCTACGTTTCTAGAATTTGTAGACTTAGAGAAAGCTTTTGACAATGTTAACTGGAATACTCTCTTTCAAATTCTGAAGGTGGCAGGGGTAAAATACAGGGAGCGGAAGGCTAATTACAATTTGTACAGAAACCAGATGGCAGTTATAAGAGTCGAGGGGCATGAAAGGGAAGCAGTGGTTGGGAAAGGAGTGAGACAGGGTTGTAGCCTCGCCCCGATGTTATTCAATCTGTATATTGAGCAAGCAGTAAAGGAAACAAAAGAAAAATTCGGAGTAGGTATTAAAATTCATGGAGAAGAAGTAAAAACGTTGAGGTTCGCCGATGACATTGTAATTCTATCAGAGACATCAATGGACTTGGAAGAGCAGTTGAACGGAATGGACAGTGTCCTGAAAGGAGGATATAAGATGAATATCAACAAAAGCAAAACGAGGATAATGGAATGTAGTCAAATTAAATCGGGTGATGCTGAGGGGATTAGATTAGGAAATGAGACACTTAAAATAGTAAAGAGGTTTTGCTATTTGGGGAGCAAAATAACTGATGATGGTCGAAGTAGAGAAGATATAGAGTGGAGACTGGCAATAGCAAGGAAAGCGTTTCTGAAGAAGAGAAATTTGTTAACATCGAGTATAGATTTAAGTATCAGGAAGTCGTTTCTGAAAGTATTTGTATGGAGTGTAGCCATGTATGGAAGTGAAACATGGACGATAACCAGTTTGGATAAGAAGAGAATAGAAGCTTTCAAAATGTGGTGCTACAGAAGAATGCTGAAGATAAGGTGGGTAGATCGCGTAACTAATGAGGAGGTATTGAATAGGATTGGGGAGAAGAGGAGTTTGTGGCACAACTTGACAAGAAGAAGGGATCGGTTGGTAGGACATGTCCTGAGGCATCAAGGGTTCACAAATTTAGCAATGGAGGGCAGCGTGGAGGGTAAAAATCGTAGAGGGAGACCAAGAGATGAATACACTAAGCAGATTCAGAAGGATGTAGGTTGCAGTAGGTACTGGGAGATGAAGTAGCTTGCACATGATAGAGTCTCATGGAGAGCTGCATCAAACCAGTCTCAGGACTGAAGACCACAACAACAACAACAATATAATTTAATGATCTCAGGTACTTTGACAGTGCCATTCCACTTTCCACTTACATAAGTAAAATTTAGGAGCAGATTTTTAAAATTTTGTCTACTTTCTCTCACTTTTAAACATCATCATCCAAAGACAAATGTCAATGCGGGAATTCGAATGTTGAACAAATACCACAATGCATTTCTTAAACAAATACATTGATATCAAAATAGTGTAAAGTTAACAAGTAGAACAATGATTATTGAACAAATACACTACTTCCATGTACCAGTTCTACATTACATTATAAGAAACCTGTCCTAGGATTATTAGTGTGTTACAAACAGTAGCTGACACATTGTGGCATCACTGTTAGGTCACATTACTGTGGACACGTAAAAGGTGTGGGGAATCCAAAAAAAAAAAAACGTAGGGGCACTTGTAAAACCATATATACGCAATGAACATGATAAAACTGCATTTATATCCCACACTTGCACCGCTGCAACCACTAGGACAGAAACATCAGAGCTATACACTTATACACTTTAATTTAAAAAAAAGAAAAAAGAAGGCGACCCATAGCCCTGTGGTTGAGCGTGTCTTGTACTGCCGCGAGTCTTGTTCCAGGGACAATAAGGGTCCCCCCAGTTTGTATCTGACACCACCGGCCAGTGGGCGCTAGCAGCATAATAGATCATTTATTCGAGTGGCCGCCACCTGTCCATGTATTACAGAGTGGACGCCATCATACGCGTTCTGAAACACGCTCTAATAATTTTTTACATAGCTCGTCTGTTAGTCATTGGAGATATTTCCAGAAATGAGACTTTATTAACATTTCACCTTTTTGAGATACTATTTGTACCAATATATAGCTACACATAAATTTTGGTCGCTGCTTTAAGTGCACGAAACTCCAGAATCAGTGACGGCATATTTGCTTGGATGAATGATTGTTCACAGCGAGTATATAAATATATTAAAACGTTCCTAGAATGTCTCTATTAAAGTGTACATACGAAATGTCTTCTTCCATGTACATTGTGCCACAACCTTTGTATTGGCAGCATGTCATTACACTTTATTTAATCACTTGACTCTCGGAAATGATTTGCAACTGGGGTAGATAGTTTCCCTCGTTTAATTACCAATATCTCATCGATAATGTGTGTCTGTCATGATAGTTGTCAAGTGTTTCAGTACATATTATCAGTTTCAGTTGGTACCGCAAACAAATCCTGCTGATCACGTCTCCGAATGAATGCGTACTATCAATGGAAAGTTTTTCCTTGCTTGCTGTTGAGGGCTAATTGATTTAAAAGAAGAAACTTACGTGATCATTATACACATTATACAAGAGGACGTCGTTATCAGGAGAAAGAAAACTGGCGTTCTGCGGATCGGAGCGTGGAATGTCAGATCCCTTAATCGGGCAGGTAGGTTAGAAAACTTAAAAAGGGAAGTGGATAGGTAAAAGTTAGATATAGTGTGAATTAGTGAAGTTCGGTGCCAGGAGGAACAAGAATTTTGGTCAGGTGAAAACAAGGTTACAAACACAAAATCAAATAGGGGTAATGCAGGAGAAGGTTTAATAATGAATAAAAAAATAGGAGTGCGAGAAAGCTACTACAAACAGCATAGTGAACGCATTATTGTGGCCAAGATAGACACGAAGCCCACACCTACTACCATAGTACAAGTTTATATGCCAACTAGCTCTGCAGATGATGAAGAAATTGATGAAATGTATGATGAGATAAAAGAAATTATGCAGGTAGTGAAGGGAGACGAAAATTTAATAGTCATGGGTGACTGGAATTCGAGAGTAGGGAAAGGGAGAGAAGGAAACATAGTAGGTGAATATGGATTGGGGGAAGGAAATGAAAGAGGAACTCCGTCTGGTAGAATTTTGCACAGAGCATAATTTACTCATAGGCAACACTTGGTTCAAGAAACATAAAAGATTGTTGTACACATGGAAGAATCCTGGATATACTAGAAGGTATCTGATAGATTACATAATGGTAAGACAGAGATTTAGGAATCAGGTACTACATTGTAAGACATTTCCAGGGGCAGATGTGGACTCTGACCACAATCTATTGGTTATGAGCTGTAGATTAAAACTGAAGAAACTGCAAAAAGGTGGGAATTTAAGGAGATGGGACCTGGACAAAGCGATTAAACCAGAGGTTGTACAGAGTTTCAGGGAGAGCATAAGGGAAAATTTTCACAAATTGGGGAAAGAAATACAGTAGAAGAAGAATGGGTAGCTCTGAGGGATGAAGTGGTGAAGGCAGCAGAGAATCAAGTAGGTAAAAAGAGGAGGACTAGTAGAAATCCTTGGGTAACAGAAGAAACAATGAATTTAATTGATGAAAGGAGAATATATAAAAATGCAGTAAATGAAGCAGGCAAAAAAGAATACAAACGTCTCAAAAATGAGATCGACAGGAAGTGCAAAATGGCTAAGCAGGGACGCCTAGAGGACAAATGTAAGGATGTAGAGGCTTATCTCACTAGGGGTAATATAGATACAGCCTACAGGAAAATTAAGCAGACCTTGTATGAATATCAAGAGCTCAGATGGCAACCCAGTTCTAAGCAAAGAAGGGAAAGCAGAAAGGTGGAAGGAGTATATAGAGGGTCTATACAAGGGCGACGTACATGAGGACAATATTCTGGAAATGGAAGAGAAAGTAGATGAAGACGAAATGGGATATACAATACTGCGTGAAGAGTTTGACAGAGCACTGAAAGACCTGAGGCGAAACAAGGCCCCCGGAGTAGACAACATGCCATTAGAACTACTGACAGCTTGGGAGAGCCAGTCATGACAAAACTCTACCATCTTGTGAGCAAGATGTATGAGACAGGCGAAATACCCTCAGACTTCAAGAAGAATATAATAATTCCAATCCCAAAGAAAGCAGGTGTTGACAGATGTGAAAATACCGAACAATCAGTTTAATAAGCCACACCTGCAAAATACTAATGCGAATTCTTTACAGACGAATGGAAAAACTAGTAGAAGCCAACCTTGGGGAAGATCAGTTTGGATTCCGTAGACATATTGGAACACTGAGTTTACGGCTTACCTTAGAGGAAAGACTAAGGAAAGGAGAACCTACGTTTCTAGCATTTGTAGACTTAGAGAAATCTTTTGACAATCGTGACTGGAATACTCTCTTTCAAATTCTAAAGGTGGCAGGGGTAAAATACAGGGAGCGAAGGCTATTTGGAATTTGTACAGAAACCAGATGGCAGTTATACGAGTCGAGGGACATGAAAGGGAAGCAGCGGTTGGGAAGGGAGTGAGACAGGGTTGTAGCGTCTCCCCGATGTTATTCAATCTGTATATTGAGCAAGCAGTAAAGGAAACAAAAGAAAAATTCGGAGTAGGTATTAAAATCCATGGAGAAGAAATAAAAACTTTGGGTTCGCCGATGACATTGTAATTCTGTCAGAGACAGCAAAGGACTTGGAAGAGCTGTTGAACGGAATGGATAGTGTCTTGAAAGGAGGATATAAGATGAACATCAACAAAAGGAAAACGAGGATAATGGAATGTAGTCGAATTAAGTCGGGTATTGCTGAGGGAATTGGATTAGGAAATGAGACACTTAAAGTAGTAAAGGAGTTTTGCTATTTGGGGAGCAAAATAACTGATGATGGTCGAAGTAGAGGAGATATAAAATGTAGACTGGCAATGGCAAGGAAAGTGTTTCTGAAGAAGAGAAATTTGTTAACATCGAGTATAGATTTAAGTATCAGGAAGTCGTTTCTGAAAGTATTTGTATGGAATGTAGGCATGTAAGGAAGTGAAACATGGACGATAACTAGTTTGGACAAGAAGAGAATAGAAGCTTTCAAAATGTGGTGCTACAGAAGAATGCTGAAGACTAGATGAGTAGATCACATAACTAATGATGAAGTATTGAATAGAATTGTTGAGAAGAGGAGTTTGTGGCACAACTTGACTAGAAGAAGGGACCGGTTGGTAGGACATGTTCTGAGGCATCAAGGGATCACAAATTTAGCATTGGAGGGCAGTGTGGAGGGTAAAAATCGTAGAGGGAGACCAAGAGATGAATACACTAAGCAGATTCAGAAGGACGTAGGTTCTAGTAAGTACCGGGAGATGAAGAAGCTTGCACAGGATAGAGTAGCATGGAGAGTTGCATCAAACCAGTCTCAGGACTGAAGACCACAACAACAACATACACAGTGGTCTCAAATAAATCTGTTCGAATGACCCATTGCGGTTTACAGTCCCTGGTACGCTTCCAAGGTCTCAATAAAGCAGCATGTGTTGTGCACAACACACAGGTTCCTCCTGTCAATGCTCCTTAATGCGTCCCCTAAGACGATGTTACTGTCTTTATCTAAAATCAAATATGCTACATCTACATACCACATTACGGTATGTCGGGATATCTCATTGTTACAATTTCACGAGTCGTAACTGCGAGGAGTAATGTATTTCCCGCAATATTCTCCCTCCAACCACTGCATCAGCAAACCTCACCAGCATACACAAGTCGTCGTCGCTACAGGACTCCATCGCCCTTGCATTCTCATGACAACTAAATGATACTATGAGAGAACTTGAAGTGGTTCTCTACTTTTTCTACCCATCCTGTCTGCTATGAATCCCATACTGAGGACCAACATTTAAAAACTCGCCGAATAAATGTTTTAAAGTGCTTCTTTAGTGGAAAACATTTACGTTAGAGTGGTATCTGATTTTCCTACGTGTTGTATTGTGTTACCATTGTACATTACTTCGGCCTGAGCAGTTACTCCAAGGTATTATATCCTTGTTACTGATTCCAAGGCTTACTACTAATAGCGTAATCGAACAGTAATGGATCTCTTCGCTTTCTTAGACATAGTACGTTAAATTTATTTACAGCCAGTCCTACAACAGTCGCCGATCATAAACCATTAATATATGTGTATTTCACTACAGCGTACTGGTATCACGACCCTCCTACAGTGTCACCTGCGAACTGTCTACATCTGCATCTAAACATATACTCTACAACCCGAGTTGCAGTGCCTAGCGGAGGACACACTCTAACAGTAATTGTTATTTTCTGTCCTCTCCCACCGCTACATGGTGATCGAATCAAAGATGATATCCTGTATGTCTGAGTACATGCTGTTCTCTTCCTTAGATTACGATAACTACGTCAGATAGACGATGGTAGCGGCATAAAGTTATCACATTTATAGTTGAGTACATTTTTCTTACATTCACCCAGTAGCGTTTCCTGAGAGATACACCATCTTTTTATCGAGTGGTGTGTACGAGTAGAACATGATCCTAGTATTTTACAGAGCTTGCGAAATGAACTACCTTTTTCTTTATTGTTGTTTCATTCCTCGTGCCCCATATAGGAGGGGGGGGGATGAGAAGTCACCAGTACAGTTAACCCGCTCTTCAGTGAGATGAAAAAAGAAAATAACAGATAGCTGAGATACACTCCTGGAAATTGAAATAAGAACACCGTGAATTCATTGTCCCAGGAAGGGGAAACTTTATTGACACATTCCTGGGGTCAGATACATGATCACATTGACAGAACCACAGGCACATTGACACAGGCAACAGAGCATGCACAATGTTGGCACTAGTACAGTGTATATCCACCTTTCGCAGCAATGCAGGCTGCTATTCTCCCATGGAGACGATCGTAGAGATGCTGGATGTAGTCCTGTGGAACGGCTTGCCATGCCATTTCCACCTGGCGCCTCAGTTGGACCAGCGTTCGTGCTGGACGTGCAGACCGCGTGAGACGACGCTTCATCCAGTCCCAAACATCCTCAATGGGGGACAGATCCGGAGATCTTGCTGGCCAGGGTAGTTGACTTACACCTTCTAGAGCACGTTGGGTGGCACGGGATACATGCGGGCGTGCATTGTCCTGTTGGAACAGCAAGTTCCCCTGCCGGTCTAGGAATGGTAGAACGATGGGTTCGATGACGGTTTGGATGTACCGTGCACTATTCAGTGTCCCCTCGACGATCACCAGTGGTGTACGGCCAGTGTAGGAGATCGCTCCCCACACCATGATGCCGGGTGTTGGCCCTGTGTGCCTCGGTCGTATGCAGTCCTGATTGTGGCGCTCACCTGCACGGCGCCAAACACGCATACGACCCGAATCCTGCCTCAGGCATGGATGTGTGTGTTGTCCTTAGGTTAGTTACGTTTAAGTAGTTCTAAGTTCTAGGGGACTTATGACCTCAGCAGTTGAGTCCCATAGTGCTCAGAGCCATTTGAACCATTTTGAACGCATACGACCATCATTGGCACCAAGGCAGAAGCGACTCTCATCGCTGAAGACGACAAGTCTCCATTCGTCCCTCCATTCACGCCTGTCGCGACACCACTGGAGGCGGGCTGCACGATGTTGGGGCGTGAGCGGAAGACGGCCTAACGGTGTGCGGGAACGTAGCCCAGCTTCATGGAGACGGTTGCGAATGGTCCTCGCCGATACCCCAGGAGCAACAGTGTCCCTAATTTGCTGGGAAGTGGCGGTGCGGTCCCCTACGGCACTGCGTAGAATCCTACGGTCTTGGCGTGCATCCGTGCGTCGCTGCGGTCCGGTCCCAGGTCGACGGGCACGTGCACCTTCCGCCGACCACTGGCGACAACATCGATGTACTGTGGAGACCTCACGCCCCACGTGTTGAGCAATTCGGCGGTACGTCCACCCGGCCTCCCGCATGCCCACTATACGCCCTCGCTCAAAGTCCGTCAACTGCACATACGGTTCACGTCCACGCTGTCGCGGCATGCTACCAGTGTTAAAGACGGCGATGGAGCTCCGTATGCCACGGCAAACTGGCTGACACTGACGGCGGCGGTGCACAAATGCTGCGCAGCTAGCGCCATTCGACGGCCAACACCGCGGTTCCTGGTGTGTCCGCTGTGCCGTGCGTGTGATCATTGCTTGTACAGCCCTCTCGCAGTGTCCGGAGCAAGTATGGTGGGTCTGACACACCGGTGTCAATGTGTTCTTTTTTCCATTTCCTGGAGTGTATTTGCAGTGAATTTAAGACTTTTTAAAGGTTAAAATGAAATTGAAGTTTTTATACAATGACGGATGCAATTTTTTGCACTTATAATTAAAAACATTAATAATAGAAATTAAAATGAACGCAATAAGGGTAAGAGTTTAAAAACATTTAAAACAAGGTGCTGAAACACTGATATTCAAAAGAGGCACTTTCTGTTTTTAAAAACTGGATAGGACTCCCCCGGGGCAGGAGTCTCGTAGTGAAGTGGAAGAAGTTGGCCTTTGAGGAGGGTAGTAATGTAGTGGTATAAGGATTGAGGACTGGTGCATACTATCGGTGAGGTAGGAGTGGCTGTTGGGACAGGAGAGGGGGTGGAGTACGGGGAGATAGTGTTGAGGCTAATAGTTGTTAGGGAATGGGGTGCAGGGAAGGAAAGGCAGACAGAAAAAAACAGGGGTAAGGAAATGCCCTGATGATGTGGACAAAGCGATGTGGACTTACAGCTGGTTGGATGGGCAAATGTCAGGGCATAGTTCACCATCTAGGGGGAGGGAGGATGGCTGAAGTTTCACTGGGAGAACATGTGGAGGGTATGTTATTGTAGGATTGGTGGCCTGCGTTGGGAAAGGTGCAGCAGCATACACGGACTTCAGAGTAGAGAGTAAATGATAGAATTATTGGAGTCGAGTTTGCTTATAGTGTAGAGTGTTCAGAGGTGTTCAGTGTGAGTGAGGAGAAGCGGGAATTGTATGAGTTGCTAATGGATCCTTGTGGGGGAACGTAAACAGATGCAGAAAGTGAGGTGGAGTGCATGAATTCTGGGATCTGGGATCTGGAGGGAATCAGAACTAGAAAAGTATGTGTTTGATAATGGTTTTGTAGGTGTGGAAGAGAGTGGAGAGATGCAACACTCAAGTTCAGCCAATTAATAGTTTTCGTAATTTTGGTCTATTTTGGATTTCTCTTGGCTTGTTAACAGTGACGTTACGAAGTTAGTTGCTCGTCAATTGTTAGTCCAGTATTTTAGTGTACAAGTTAACTGGATAGGACGGTCGTAAATGATAATGTATTAGTAATGGGTAAGAAGGATGGTGCGTCTTTTGTATTACATGAATTTGTAGATACACCTAGGAAAAGCAGTGCGCGTGATAAGTAACAGGAATTTTGCAACACACGCCGAAGGGGGGGGGGGCATTTTATTTACTGGTGAGTGTTTGGTATGGTTGATTTAGAGGAGATAAACTGACTGAGGTGGTTCTGAAGGAATCGTTGGGATTTCTGGAGTGTCGGCTAGAGAGTGAGGAGAGCGGTGTCATCTGCTTACTGAAGGAGGTGAACTGGTGGAAATGGTTTAGGCATATTGGCCGCGTAGAGGAAACAGAGGAGAGGAGAGAGGATGGAACCTTGGGGAATATATCCTTTCTCTAGTTCCACAGAGACATAAATAACGAATTTAAGTGTGTTGGGCTGGTAAGGTAGGAGACGGATTAGGTGCAAGTGTTGGTCATCTGAAGGAATGTAGGATCGAAACCACACTAATTAATGGTTTTAGATCAGGTACTGATGGATACATCCGGAAAGGATGGATTCTAAGACCTTACTGAAGGTGTGGCATATGCGACGGTAGGAGGACATATCAGCAGGGATTTTGTGTGGTTTGAAGGAAAGTAGAATTCTGGAGGTTTCCCACAGTTCAGGGCAGTAACATGTGGAGAGGAGAGTGATATAACGGGTTGCCAGCGGGACGAGAAAGGAGACAGGGTATTCTTTAAGATGTCTATGGGTAACGAGGTCATGACCAGGCGAACAAATGGCTCTGAGCACTATGGGACTCAACTGCTGAGGTCATAAGTCCCCTAGAACTTAGAACTACTTAAACCTAACTAACCTAAGGACAACACACACATCCATGCCCGAGGCAGGATTCGAACCAGGCGAACAGTTGTGTTTTCAGTGAAATACTTGTTTTGATGTCATGTCAGGTCTTTCGTCTTGTTTGTGATATGCTGTGTAAGATGGAAGCCAGGGGTGGGACAGCAGTGTTTGTGTGTTCGCGGCTGGGAGGAAAGAGGGAGTAATCAAAATGACGGTCATCAAGGATGGAGAAGATGTCGGAGAGATGGAATGCAAAGTGGTCAGTTCCACTCATGTTGTCAGGTAAGGGAATCTCACTAATCGCTGCATCATTTATATGCTGGTGCCGTTGCCTAGCAGATCAACAACAACCAATGACTTGATGAGATTTTACCAGTACTATTTGGAACTAACCACCCTCTAGAAACTAGTTACCCACTAGATCATTTATATGCTGATGCAGCTGCTTACCATGTCAGCTACAAGCAATCACGTAACGCTATTTTACCAGTGCTAGTTGTGCCGTGCCGCAAATCGATAGGTATTCATCTTTGGCCAGAGGGCGTGACTGGTGACCTAAAATACCGCGCCGACAGCGACTTAACTCTGTTGGAGTTTGGCCGTCGGACAGATAGGTCCGCTGAGGAGAACTGGAGTGGGTCGCAGTTTTGCTCTGTACCGGCGGCCTGGATGGATGACTGTGGGGTCGGCTGAGCGGAGCAAGCTGCCTGGTGTTCATCGCCTTAGCAGCGTTCTTGTGGACAACAGCTAGCAGCTAGCAGCGAAGGAGTTTAACCACTGGAGGAAATCGGCTCTTATACTGACACCAACTGCGTTCCCCGGCAGCTTGACGGACATTCATCATCGATGAGCACGTTTCGGAACATTCGCTGTAGTTAAGCTCGTTGCATCGCACTTTGTGGGCTTCGGACAAAACTGTTTGCTGTGTGAGCAATTCTTTCAATCTCTTGAGTGGCTTTAAGCGACGATGCATGTATTTCGTTTGTCGTGCTACTGAGTAGCATAAATTTGGTTTTCAGGGGCCGGACAAACATGTTTTAGGTTGTTCAATTTGTGTGTGAGGCACCTCAGCATCTCTTAAAACGCATTTTTCGGTCTGTAATTATTATTTTTTAAGAAGTGACAACTTTCCAGCTTTGCCATTTATAAAAGAATTCTACAATGCACTGCCTGCTTAGGGTTCGTCTATATGGAATATTTAATGTGGGTAGCTTTTGAAACAGAGTGAGCAAATTCTGATCCCTTCCTGTGTGTGTTGATGGGACCTGTCCTCCTTTCTTGGTTCTGTAACTTAAGATATTGCGAACTTTACGTATTCTTAATACGACTAAGCAGGTGACCGTTTCTTGTTTGCTGCTTCGCCGTAAAAGTTGTTTGTGCGTAGTTGATCTTGTTAACACATCTGATCCGCATATAATTCGAAGCATTTCTCATAATCGTTGCTTTGCCAAATGTGCGCTAGTTACTGAAGTTTTATCTCTATAGTTTAGATCTACAGTAATTCCTAAATTTTGGCAATGTTATTATTAATCTTAGCGTACGTTTAATTTGCCTTCTGAACTGATTGGTAACTGGTTAAGTTGTCTAGCTTGCTCGCCGTCCCAACAGTTGTGTGTTGTAAATACACTCCTGGAAATGGAAAAAAGAACACATTGACACCGGTGTGTCAGACCCACCATACTTGCTCCGGACACTGCGAGAGGGTTGTACAAGCAATGATCACACGCACGGCACAGCGGACACACCAGGAACCGCGGTGTTGGCCGTCGAATGGCGCTAGCTGCGCAGCATTTGTGTACCGCCGCCGTCAGTGTCAGCCAGTTTGCCGTGGCATACGGAGCTCCATCGCAGTCTTTAACACTGGTAGCATGCCGCGACAGCGTGGACGTGAACCGTATGTGCAGTTGACGGACTTTGAGCGAGGGCGTATAGTGGGCATGCGGGAGGCCGGGTGGACGTACCGCCGAATTGCTCAACACGTGGGGCGTGAGGTCTCCACAGTACATCGATGTTGTCGCCAGTGGTCGGCGGAAGGTGCACGTGCCCGTCGACCTGGGACCGGACCGCAGCGACGCACGGATGCACGCCATGACCGTAGGATCCTACGCAGTGCCGTAGGGGACCGCACCGCCACTTCCCAGCAAATTAGGGACACTGTTGCTCCTGGGGTATCGGCGAGGACCATTCGCAACCGTCTCCATGAAGCTGGGCTACGTTCCCGCACACCGTTAGGCCGTCTTCCGCTCACGCCCCAACATCGTGCAGCCCGCCTCCAGTGGTGTCGAGACAGGCGTGAATGGAGGGACGAATGGAGACGTGTCGTCTTCAGCGATGAGAGTCGCTTCTGCCTTGGTGCCAATGATGGTCGTATGCGTATTTGGCGCCGTGCAGGTGAGCGCCACAATCAGGACTGCATACGACCGAGGCACACAGGGCCAACACCCGGCATCATGGTGTGGGGAGCGATCTCCTACACTGGCCGTACACCACTGGTGATCGTCGAGGGGACACTGAATAGTGCACGGTACATCCAAACCGTCATCGAACCCATCGTTCTACCATTCCTAGACCGGCAAGGGAACTTGCTGTTCCAACAGGACAATGCACGTCCGCATGTATCCCGTGCCACCCAACGTGCTCTAGAAGGTGTACGTCGACTACCCTGGCCAGCAAGATCTCCGGATCTGTCCCCCATTGAGCATGTTTGGGACTGGATGAAGCGTCGTCTCACGCGGTCTGCACGTCCAGCACGAACGCTGGTCCAACTGAGGCGCCAGGTGGAAATGGCATGGCAAGCCGTTCCACAGGACTACATCCAGCATCTCTACGATCGTCTCCATGGGAGAATAGCAGCCTGCATTGCTGCGAAAGGTGGATATACACTGTACTAGTGCCGACATTGTGCATGCTCTGTTGCCTGTGTCTATGTGCCTGTGGTTCTGTCAGTGTGATCATGTGATGTATCTGACCCCAGGAATGTGTCAATAAAGTTTCCCCTTCCTGGGACAATGAATTCACGGTGTTCTTATTTCAATTTCCAGGAGTGTATTTTTCTTGGGGTTGATTACAGAGAAGCATGATTCAATTTATTTTCAAATGAAGGACTCTTGTGATAAGTTATAGTGCCTAAAACGTCTTTGATTCTGTTGCATGCATTTGAAGGTTGTTTTACGTCAGTGTTTTAGAAAGTGACGGTGTCTGTGTTCCTTGATCAAACTAGCACGTGAAACGTCGTCAGTGACTGGTACCGTCGAAACAGAAATTTATTCTCTGAACTTCAGCTGACATTCTTTGCTGCACTGTTATCTTTTACACTGTCAAGGAAATTGGAGATTGTAATAAACTTAATTTAAAATTCATTTGCGTCACGAATGGCGTTGAAGCCCTGTTTGCTCAGTTCTTCCATTCCCAAGGTAATAAAGCGGAAGACCACGTTGCAATTGCATTTTATATACCGCTTCTCTCTTGGGCGGACTGTGTACCCAGAAGTTTCCTACAAATTAATCTGAGCCCGACAAAAGGTTTTGCTTTATGCATCTTACTTTAGGTCACTCGAGATGCCTGTTTCTCGGTACTTTCCTGTAGTTAATGTTTATGGCAATAATGTACAACAGCGGATATCTAACCCTATTTAAGTGCAATAGTAATATTTATTTACGTTCAGATCCAATACGAGTTCCTGCACCAGCCACCAGTCCTCCACAGTATTTCCAGCAATCATTCCCTTCTTATAAGGTAACTGCATCATATACGAACATCCTGCATCTACTTCTAAACAAATGCCCCGCAAGCCGTTATACGGTGCACGGCGGATGATGAATCATAGCAGTATTAGCACTTTTCTCGCGTATCTTAGGTTGGCTCTACGCCTCCGTAGGTGTCCAAATCTCTCGTATCTTATTCTTATGATTTCTACATCAGATCTACAGTTAAGGTGGCATAATGGTGTCACAGATCTCATTGAATGCATTTCATCTAAATTTACCCAATAGTGTTTCGCTAGAAATACGTCGTATTTTCTCGAAAGATTTCGGAACTGTTGCTGTTAGACATTCGAATGGGTTGTAACGACCTAATAAGATCCTACCAGCCGTTTAATGCAATTGCTTCGCTGGCCATCCACAAGGAGTAGATAGAATGTTTTGGAAACAACATCTTTCTTGAACTACATTTTCTTACGTTTCCTGTCTGCAAGGCATCTGCTGTTGCTTTATGTAGACATTCTCCTTAGATCGCTCTGGCGCTTACTTCCATGTATTCTTTGGTACTTGTTTTTTTTTCCAGCAATTGTGTAATAGAATACTACTAGATTTTCTCTCACTTGTAAGCACAATATGTCAAGACCTATGGCATAATATTGTACCTATGGCATAACATTGTCCGTGAGAACGGTGGCAGCTTAGGGCACATTTTCTTAAGGGCTATGGCATAACAAGACGCAAGATGTGCAAGCCACCACATTTTTACCTCGGAGAATTACGCATGTACTGTTACCTAAACAACTGGTGTCGTAAACTGTACGCAGAAAGATGTCAATTCAGAATAATAGTAGTACAAAGCATTAATAAAATCTGCCATCTACACACAATGCATGCTTGTAATGGTAGTTATTTTAGAAAGAAAGTTCATCTTTCCAAAAGTAAAACCTGACTGCAGCTTTCACTGGACGAAATTGGCGACAGAGCACTGGAAATCATATCTAGGAAATATACCTCAAAGCTATAACTATAGAATGGATATTTCGTGTTTGAGGTTCTGAACAACTCTCCAGATGTTTTAAGTAATGATACTGTAGTGGTATGTTAAAACAAGAGGAATATATTTTTTCTCAATCAGGAACACTGCTTACCCGAATACCATCAAATATAGTGACATTACCAAAGTGGAATTGGTTCCTAGAAATATTGTTATTCCACAGGCGTTGCGAAGAATAATCAAAGTGTCAAATAGACTTATACCAGTGGCTATTACACATTTCGAGCAAGCTTGCTGTGGAACATGGCAACACACACTGTTTTACCTTGTATTTTGGAACTGGGAGATACAAAAGTCTAACATACATTCTTGATGTTCAGGATTTGGGATACACAGCCATAAATTCTATGGTAAAGATACAAGAAAATGGTGTATGATTATATATGTTCAAAGTATGCATCAATTTGTTGTTGAAGTGAGACATAAACATTCTGTATGGAGATCTACTAGCTAATCCTACTCTCAAAATTATTACACCATGATCTTAACACTTCCTTCGATAAAACAGACCTGTACTGCACAGTTCTGTATCACCAATTTATAAGTGTGCTTTGTGATGTTGAGAATAGCACACTGTAGATGACTTGTAGTCTCTGCTGGGCTAACAGCAACTCGATGATGTACTGGAATGCGCTGCGTGGGAAAACATTTAATTGTGTTACCATTGGAACATGGCAACTATAATTTGTTGCCAATACCCTCTTTTGTATTACATTAATTTGTAGATACACCTAGGAAAAGCAGTGCGCGTGATAAGTAACAGGAATTTTGCAACACACGCCGAAAGGGGGGTGGGCATTTTATTTACATAATACATATACAGGATGAACTTTAACAAAACCGACAACTGCAGGGTCGGATTTCTGAGTGGAAATAGAAGAACAACGTCCTATCAACATGTGTCTGTAAATACATCGTTGCCACGGTAAATGGCACTGACGAATGACAGTTCCTCTGAATACAAGTCGTGTGTTACTTGCGTGTTACAGATTGTGTGATTCACGTAGCGCACTGTAAGCAGCAAAATGGTCCGCTATTCATGTCGGGAACAAACCGAGATGGTGTTTCTGTACTGCCAAACTGATGGAAACTATAGATAGGCAGCACAGCTATACTAAAACTAATACACTCACAGACATCAGACAAAAAACATTTCAAGCCCTTTTTGGGCGTTTGTGTGATCGTGACTCCTTTCAGATAAACGAATTTGTAGGGAGCTCGCAGACTGTGCGTACACCATACCTGGAGCTTGTAGTAGAGTTGCCTCAGTGTACAGTAGAAGCTGATTCTCCGAATCTGGTGTGCCCACGGTCCGTCGCCTCCCTGTGCACGTTCGTCTGTCTGGTACGTCCCATAATGACACTAACTCTCCAAAAAGGGATTGAAATGCTGTGTGATGTGGCTGGTGTCTCGAGGGTACTTGTTTTAGCATAGCCGTGCTGCTTCTCGACCATTTTCATCTGCTTGGCTGTACACAAGATTCATCTCGGCTTACTCCCGACGTGAATACCCGTCCACTCTGCTGATCACAGAATGCTGTGTCAATCACACAGCCTGCAACACACAAGAAACGTATTACATGTGCTCAGGGGAACTGTCATTCGTCGGCGACATTTACTGTGGCGTTTCTGGACTCTTGTTTTTCCTCCATTTCCACTCAGGAATCCGTCCCTGCAGTTTGTCGTTTTATTAAAGTTCACCCTTTATAAGAGGTCGAATAAACCATGTAAGTGCAGTACATGATGTCAGATAGGGTTTCAAAGCAATATAGGAGGGAGATGACATAATGTTAGGGAGTGCAAGTGTGGAAAAGGTAGTGGTATGCTCCCTTATGGAGCCACTGGAACACTTTCACAGTGAGTCAGTGATTCACTTGTGGGATGAGAATCATCGAAAACTTTGGGTGTAGACTGGAGTTTCACAGTTTGAGTTGCTCAACAGCCGTAGATGGTAGATGAAATGGCTTTCTGTAAGAAGAAAGCGAACTGCAAAGAATGGACAGCTTGCTTCTACATGGGCCTGGAAGCAGGTAAGCGTAATATACTGCATATATGTAGGTGATAAATAATTGGCAGCAGGAAAATACGTAAGAGTCCGAACAAACCTGGAGTGTAATGAACGCATTTGACTAATAGTAGGAGAAGCCTGGGACCTCTGTCACGGTGGATTAACACATTTCGTCGTGATATCGTTGTGGAGACACTAGGCAGATTGGAGTGGTAGTCGCTGCAGGAGGGTCGTCATGCACCATAGAGAGGTTTACTATTGGAAAACTGAGGATTGTGCTGTGAGAATTACATTCCTTCCTCCCACGTACATGACCACAGTGAGGTAATAGAGCTAATACAAGGTTTTTAGCAACATAGATCCATTCAACGTGAATGGAGCATGTATTGCATAAGATGGAATGATGTCGATACATGTGTAGTAGACAAATGGCCACATATCGCATATAGGGAGTAAACTACAATTCGGATATATCTTCAGATATATGTTTTGTTTCTAAAGTAACTGCCACTACTCTCACGTTGTGTGTGTCTGCAAGACCTATTTGGTCAATACTTCGGAGAACTATTAATATATATTTCCCTATTTCTCACCATTAACCAATTTTCTATTGGAGCTGAGGTGTTCATGAGCTTAGTTTGTCATAGTAGTTGTCTAGATAAGAATATTTGGAGGGCTAATACGGCCTAGAGGTGTAAGAGCGTACGTGATGGTTTGGACATTCTGCGTATTGTTATTCGATTGGTCTTAAGAGAAAAAGTACCCTAACTGTCAAGAGTTTTCACAAATACTGTTGATGCATGGGCCTTAACATACTGAGCTTAAATAGGAGAGTAAACCTCGTACTGTTATACTACATTATTGCTGGAAACTGTACCTACTATAAATGCCTAGCATCCGGTGCTACCTAAAGAGGAAATCTAGAATAAAGCAACAGTTGTTATTTGGCTAAGAGAAATCTTAAGGAAATGTCATTGATCCTCGAAACATGTAGATTATTAAACACTACTACAGATAAAATAACGTTAGATGCCTAACTGAGGCTGATTTGCAAAGCTGCCATATTATGTGGCTGCCAGGATTAGATTACGTCGTAATGTTACATTCGAATTTGTAACAGGAAAAGCCCAGGGAATTCATAGGTAAGAGATGAATTATTTGTCTCGAAACACTATTCGGTACATTTTGAGAAAATGTAAGCTACAAGGGCTGAAATTGTTTATGCCAACATCATCGTATATTCAACTTAAGGATCATAAGAATAGGATAACAGAGACTGAAACATGTAAAGGATCACATATACAACCATTTATTCCTCGATCAGTACGTTGGAGTGAGATACGGAAGAAAAGTGATAATGCTGCTGGAAGGCACCCCTACCATGCACTCTAAAGCAGCTTGCTGGGTATGTGATATGTTGTAGATGTAGCACATTCGCAGCTGATGCAATTGTCTATGAGAAGACAGTATGGAATATCACGAATACCTTAGCAGAACTGATGATTTGTGCAAATACTGCTACTTGACCTGAATATAAATAAATCTGTTGCACATAAATAGGCCTAAAAGTTCTTTGCTGTACAGTTACATTATCGCCGGAAACATATACAATACTTAGGAGTACGCATGTATAGTGACCTAAAGTAGGATGCGTAAAGCAAAAGCAAATGTCAGACACAGAGTCATTTACAAGAATCTTAAGGAAATGTAATCCACCCGCAAAAGGCTTTTATGGAACATTACTACTTATAAAATTTCGTTATGTGATTTGTTGTGGCTGACCAGCTAAAATAATTCATTGGGTAGTTAGTGTCGGAAGCTCTATAACACTGCTAGGATCGTATTATGCTGGTATACCCTTTCGGAAAAAAAGCATTTCTCACGAAAGGCTGTTGTATGGATCCAAAGAAACTGCCTTCACCTAGGACTTTGATACTATTATGGCACTATAATCAAATACCTCACTTAACGATCATAAGAAATAAGATAAGAGGGATTAAGACATGTACATAGGCATATAAGGGATCATTTTTTCCTTGATCCGTTAACGGAAGCGAAACAGAAAAGGAAAATAGGTAAGATTGTTTGGACGTTCCCTTTGTCATGCAGTGCACTGTATCTTGTAGTGTTTTGATGTAGATGTAGACATTTCGCAGTCGACACTACAGGAAGGTCGCAATGCCAGTAGTCTAGGCTGTAGTGAAATGAGCGAAGAAGAATGGCGATCTATCGACGACTGGGACTGCCTGTGATTAAGTGTAACATATTTTGTATAAGCAGGTGAACAAGTCCACTACTGCTGGATTACTCTTTCGGTAGTTAGCTACATGAATAAGAAACTAGCATACCTTGGAGAATCGATCCACATCAAGCTAATATGTATTAGGAGCAGACCAATGAAAACGAGACCGATAGAAAAAAAATGTAAGTAAATGAATCGCCATAAAAGGTAACACATTCATCCCACTGTGAGGGAAGACGGTTAGAGGCTTCTTGGAAAAATGTTTGTGGTAGCGTACAGAACCTTGACTGTACCCAAGTATACACCTCTTTGTCCGAAGGATATCGGCGGACACGAATTCTATGCAGGGGTCAAAAAATAAGCTAATCCCATGAGAAGATATAGGATCTCCATGTACCCGAAACTAACTTGGCAACATTGGGCCCGCTGTGCCGAACGGTATGCACTGTTTTTGTGTGGAATTTTGACCGTCGTCTTATAATGTGGGTCATATTTAACGGAAATCTGTGGTCGCAATAATGATGCCATCAACAATGCAGCAGTGGAGTTTCGGTAACGCCAGTATTGCGGTATGGCCCACCATTTCGGAGTTAGGAAACTACTGCGAAAGCAAAGAGAGCTTCACTGCAAGTTTAAACGCAGCCAAAACCTCTCAGACAAACAGAAGCTAAACTATGTCAAAGTTAGCGTAAGGAGGGCTATGCGTGAAGCGTTCAGTGAATTCGAAATTAAAATTCTATCTACCGACTTGACAGAAAATCATAGGAAGTTCTGATCTTACGTTAAATCACTAAGTGGCTCGAAACAGCATATCCAGACACTCTGTGATGGTGAAGGCATTGAAACAGAGGATGACACGCGTAAAGCTGAAATACTAAACACCTTTTTCCAAAGCTGTTTCACAGAGGAAGACCGCACTGCAGTTGCTTCTCTAAATCCTCGCAAAAACGCAAAAATGGCTGACATCGAAATAAGTGTCCAAGGAATAGAAAAGCAACTGGAATCGCTCAACAGAGGAAAGTCCACTGGACCTGACGGGATACCAGTTCGATTCTACACAGAGTACGCGAAAGAAGTTGCCCCCCCCCCCCCCTTCTAACAGCCGTGTACCGCAAGTATCTAGAGGAACGCAAGGTTCCAAATGATTGGAGAAGAGCACAGGTAGTCCCAGTCTTCAAGAAGGGTCGTCGAGCAGATGCGCAAAACTTTATACTTATATCTCTGACATCGATCTGTTGTAGAATTTTAGAACATGTTGTTTGCTCGCGTATCGTGTCATTTCTGGAAACCCAGAATCTACTCTGTAGGAATCAACATGGATTCCGGAAACAGCGATCGTGTGAGACACAACTCGCTTTAATTGTTCATGAGACCCAGGAAATATTAGATACAGGCTCCCAGGTAGATGCCAATTTCCTTGACTTCTGGAAGGCGTTCGATACAGTTCCGCACTGTCGCCTGATAAACAAAGTAAGAGCCTACGGAATATCAGACCAGCTGTGTGGATGAAGAGATTTTAGCAAACAGAACACAGCATGTTGTTCTCAATGGAGAGACGTCTGCAGATGTTAAAGTAACCTCTGGCGTGCCACAGGGGAGTGTTATGGTACCATTGCTTTTCACAATATATATATAAATGACCTAGTAGATAGTGTCGGAAGTTCAACGCGGCTTTTCGCGGATGATGCTGTAGTATACAGAGAAGTTGCAGCATTAGAAAACTGCAGCGAAATGCAGGAAGATCTGCAGCGCATAAGCACTTGGTGCAGGGAGTGGCTACTGTCCCTTAACATAGACAAATGTAATGTATTGCGAATACATAGAAAGAAGGGTCCTTTATTGTATGATTATGTGATAGCGGAACAAACATTGGTAGTAGTTACTTCTGTAAAATATATGGGAGTATGCGTGCGAAACGATTTGAAGTGGAATGATCATATAAAATTAATTGTTGGTAAGGCGGGTGCCATGTTGAGATTCACTGGGAGAGTCCTTAGAAAACGTAGTCCATCAGCAAAGGAGGTGGCTTACAAAACACTCGTTCGACCTATACTTGAGTATTGCTCATCAGCGTGGAATCCGTACCAGGTCGGGTTGATAGATGAGATAGCGAAGATCCAAAGAAGAGCGGCTCGTTTCCTCACAGTGTTATTTGGTAAGCGTGATAGCGTGACGGAGGTGTTTAGCAAACTCAAGTGGCAGACTCTGCAAGAGAGGCGCTCTGCATCGCGGTGTATCTTGCTGTCCAGGTTTCGAGAGGGTGCGTTCCTGGATGAGGTATCGAATATATTGCTTCCCCTACTTATACCTCCCGAGGAGATCACAAATGTAAAATTAGATTCCAGCGCGCACGGAGGCTTTCCGGCAGTCGTTCTTCCCGCGAAACCTACGCGACTAGAACAGGAAAGGGAGGTAAAGTGCCCTCCGCCACACACCGTTGGGTGGTGTGCGGAGTATAAATGTAGATGTAGATATAGATGTAGATTTCTGCAGTTGGAGCATTGTTGCCAACGTATGGCAGAGGTGATGCCGGCGTTGTCCTCCAGGTGTTTTGAATATCTCGTATGACGGGTCCATATCTACCTCTGCCCCTGACCGTAATTGCTTTCCTCTTATTCTCAGTCTTGGTTTCCCTGTCACCGACATCACTGCATTGCTAAAATATGCAATGTCTGCCGTGGAACATCTTTATTTCGCTTCACTTCCCAGTTTGCATGCATATGTAGAGGCATTCGCTGTGTTTGCTGTCTACAGGAATGGAGAACTGGACCAACGAGAGGCCCATGAACTTCATAGATCTCTACGACCTGTGGTATGGCTCATACATAATAATATAGTATATAAAGACACTCTCAAACGTGACATTGTTGCTGCTACCATCGATTAGATGATCTGCACCAGTGAGTCATAAATGTTAACTGTCATTTTCCATTACAGTCTTCATACACATTACCTTCAAACGCCCATAACCCTAGACACAGATTTATGACATGAATGTAAGTCGTAGTTTTATACATTCACTGGCTAACCATAATAAAGTCCTACTACAAATACCTAATTGTTCGTAATATCTACTATGATCAATTCTTTGAGTCCATCTATCAAAGATTTGCAGGCTTCTGGAACCAACGGGCGCTACAAAGTGCATTTTAGGACTACTCCGGGTATGCATCAACAGCAGCCAGAAATCGGAAGTTGACAGCCAGTCTGGTTGTAAATAGTATACAGAATTGCAAATAGGGTACTGGTCACAATATTTCTGGGAAAAATTGTCTCACGCTGTATTCAAAACCGTGTTTCTAAATTCAAGAGCTAAAGATTCAAAACAGTTCACGTATTTCAAAAAAGAATGCATTTACAAAGTCTGATTTCACATCGACTTGTCATTTTTTTCGAGTATGGAAAGCGAAAGAAGGGCTGCCGCACTGATTTGCACTAGCTATTCGTCCATTTTGCACTAGTACCGTGGCAAGCGCAAACACTTCTTATCCTGAAATGAATCGCTCGAAAGATAACAACGCACCACAGGCTAAGAGTATTGATGAATAGGTGGTTGCAGTACAAGTAGCCAGCAGCGTCAGACCACGTTGTCAATATCTAGTTTCTATGGTTCATGTAAACGTACCTTTAGTCAATTTTACATACGCTTTTATTTTATTTTAGTTGAGCTGGCGTTTCCAAAGTCATAGAGAATTTTCGGATTACAGTTGTGTGTTACTGTTCAAAGATGTGTGTGAAATCTTATGGGACTTAACTGCTAAGGCCATCAGTCCCTAAGCTTACACACTACTAAACCTAAATAATTAGCCTAAGGACAAACACACACAGCCATTCCCGAGGGAGGACTCGAACCTCCGCCGGGACCAGCGGCACAGTCCATGACTGCAGCGTCCTAGACCGCTCGGCTAATCCCGCGCGGCTGTGTTACTATGCCCTGACGCTAATTTTAAAGTATTAGTCGACGTATTTACCGATATTCATCGATCCAGAACGTAACCATTTTCTATGTATTATGACGTGGATTTCCGAGAAATTGACTGCAACACGTCTCACAAACACTGTTCCTTCAACCTCCTGGTGAATCCATCAGAAAGTTATTATTTTCATGTTCACTGGTAAATGAATTATCCAATTCTTAAACCTGGCAATTTCCCGTGCCGTATTTTAATCGCGGGGGAAGAGGGAGAGAGGGAGGACCGAGAAGAATACGTACCCGGTACTAAGCACACAACCGCCACCCAGCTCGTCTCCCTTCCGGTTTTTCCAGCCACCCCTGCAAGGGACCGTCGCCTAAGCCAGCGGGAGGAAAATTTTTATCGCGGTGCGTGCTTTACGAGGCGCGGAACTAATTTCTGCGTGGCGTCGCGTAGCGTCGGCGGCAGGTGCTCGCTGAGGGCGCGGCTGCTTATCTGTGAGGGGAGCGCTGAGAGGGTGGGAAGGCCTGGGAGAGGTGGTGTGGGGGAGGGCGGTACAACTTGGCACTCCCGGCGGGGCGGGGAGGCTGTCCCCTTCCCTCTCCCCTCCATCCCTGCTCCCGGTCGCAGTTCATTGTGATGGATGAAAGTTGGTGGCCCGCGGGAGTACACTTCCCTATCTCACGGCTGAATGACTGCGAACACGGGAAACGGCTTAAACTGGCCCGCCAGCGCCGCGGGCGCCTTCCCCCAACCACCCGTCCACCTCACCATCCGGCGCCGTCCGTCTTGGCGTGATGGCAGCGAAGGGGGGCGACGCCAGACTTGTCATACCGCACAGCTCATGAACACAACTGCAAGTTCTCACCGCACACCTCCACCTGCTCTGGCAGCGTCATTACTCTTCACAGAGCATTACTACGAGGTCGAGTACAGTGTGTTACGTGCTGGTTTATGTTATACAGAGACATTTATGGGTATCTGAAAAGGTACTCTGAGTACAGAAGGAAACGTAAAACAAGCCAACGGGATGACATGAATGTGACAGCGGTGTGCTGGCATGAACAGCGGGTGCGTCATGCGTTCTGCGCAGAGAGCGAACGAGCATATTTGGCGGTGACGCCCGTGTACTCTGTTTTCTTGTCCAGTTCTCATTTGGTTCAAATGGCTCTAAGCACTATGGGACTTAACATCTGGGGTGGCCGAGCGGTTCTAAGCGCTACAGTCTGGAACCGCGCGACCGCTTTGGTCGCAGGTTCGAATCCTGCCTCAGGCATGGATTTGTGTGATGTCCTTAGGTTAGTTAGGTTTTAGTAGTTCTAAGTTCTATGGGACTGATGCCCTCAGCAGTTAAGTCCCATAGTGCTCTGAGCCATTTGAACCACTTTTGAACTTAACATCTGAGGTCACCAGTCCCCTAGACTTGGAACTACTTAAACCTAACTAACCTAAGGACATGACACACATTCATGCTCGAGGCAGGATTCAAACCTGCGACCGCAGCAGCAGCGCGGTTCCAGACTGAAGCGCCTAGAACCGCTCGGCTCACATTATTGTTACTGGAGCGAGTACATCCCATACTAGATAAGTACTGCGCATTTCCTGAATTGGTATTTATTCCAATCTTCTATTAGTTCATCTACTCCTTCCCCTCTAACTGTCCGTCTCCTCCATCACCCAGTCTCTGTCACTCTTCTCCACATCTTTTGTCTGTCCACTTCATGTCTATCTCCCCCTTCCCCTTTCTCTGTCAGTCTACTGTTTCCTTATCGCTCTGTCGATTTGCTCCTCCTCCATCTGTCCACCCGCTCCCTTCCCTTCTGTCGGTCTCTTCCTCCACCTATCCAATTTCATTTCTTCCCCTCCATGTACATCTTCTACCTCCCTTCTCTTTCCCCGTCATTTCCCCTCTCTCTGTCCACCTCCTATTCTCCGTCTCTTCATTCACCTCCTGTTCCCTCCATTCCTCTTCATCTACTCTGCTATCCTTTCTGTTTCCATCTTCCTTCTCCTTTTCAATCTTCTCCCCTCCTCTTCCCCCGCTGTCTATTGATCTTCACCTCTCTCCCTGTCTCCCTCTTCTTCCCCCTGTCTCTCTCCTGCACTCCCTCTTTCTCTGTCAATTTCCTTAACTCCCCCTACCTTTCTCTCTGTCTCTGCTGTCACCTCGCTCACTCCCCTTCCCCGCCAAGAAATATGACACTCGTGATTCTTAACCCCCTCCCCTCCCCTCCACAACCCATAGTATTCCTTTCCAATAGGCAGTTAATGTGTGTAACGAATGTGGTTGAAATCGTTACAGGGGTTTAGAATGAGCATTTTTCTTTGCTCACCTACACACATGTCAAATACATTTCACATATATTTAACATATTTCGAATGTATTTGTACACAATTTCACCTATATCTTTAGTGAATGTCGTCTTACAGTTTCATTTTCAATCACAAATTTTTATGACGTTAGCTCTCATGAGCTAAGTGCTGTACAATAATATAATATTCCAGGTACATTTCATGGTATATGTAAACATAGTCTGCAAAATGTATCGTGAACACAGCTAGTAGTAAAGAAGTAATAAATTAAAACATGCTTCATGAAGCAGTTTTACTGCATTAATAGCGAAAATTTACTAAACGCTAATTTTTTTTTTTCATCATTTTCTGAGGGTGGTCAGCGGGAAGAGGTTTCGTAAATGTTTGAAATTATATGTAAAGTTTATTAAAAGTCTCGAAGTGCTCTCATTTTCAAATACAGGATGAGTAAGATATAGTAATCTCGCATCGTGGGCTACACTGGTTTTTACCCACACCCATACACATTTGATAGGTACTTAGTACTAAGCGCAAAGCAACGATAGGTGATACGTGTACCAAATTTGGTTAAAATTGGTCTAGTAGTTTGGAACGGGATAAATAACATAGATACATACGTATTTACATGCATACATACATATATATACAAACACACACATACATGCACTTCTATAATATATATAGATTAATCAGATCAGCTTCTAACTTTTAACTAACAACTATCACCATAAAATAGGACATCTCTGTTAATCTTGTTAACTTTCGCAGCTACCATAACACACCTCTAAACGAGAGGAGGAAACGGGTATTCTCAGCTAGAATCAGCAGTGGTATTTCAGTAAACAGAGTTTATGGCACAGAAACGCAAGAGACAGGAAGATATCTTTCTTACATACCAGAAAAACTGAATATAATCATCTAGAAGTTATGTACTAGACAAATATACTAGCTGTTTTACAGGATCTGAATGTTTGTGAGATAGCTGGTTCATAGTTTTAAGCACTGATTTAATTTTAGTTTTTGTAATGCAAAAGATAGAATAAGGGAAATTGTAAGTTGCATGAGGTGTAACCTATTACAAATATGGAACTGACAGAGAGAGAGAGAGAGTGTGTGTGTGTGGGGGGGGCGGCGGGGGGGGGCGGGGGGTAGACTTGCTGGTATTTCATGCTTAAACCTACAAAGAGAGTAAAAAATTTGATTAATTTGAAGAAATGAATCCTTTTCTTTGATACAAAGAAGTAAACTATATGTATTTGTGGGTGAAATTCCAAGGCGATGCAGTTAAACACAGTTCCTTATGGTTCATTTACATATAGCAGACATTTCCATTCCCTGTGTGCTGTGATTTATCTTGTCGCTATTCACTTTATCCATAGCCTACGTGCGTTGGCTTGGTTATTACTTAGTCAGGAGAATTTCACTTGCTGTCTTGCTAGTTGCTGGAAGAATGTCTATTTGGCCTAGTCGCTTCCTTGTCAGTTTTCCTCCTTATGTTCCTGCAGAAACAGTGTTGATTTGTTACGACTGTGATATAATGGATAAGTACTACGTGGCGAAATGCAGCGATGAAGACACTCGTTAAAATTCAGGTGACTACTTAATTTTATTTATTGATATGCTAAACAGGGAAAAATATTGATCATTAATGGATTGCATTAATGTTGTAGTAGAAAGATAACATTTGTCACTCTGTTTGCTGATGACTAAATGTCCATCCCACTGTTGGAAGAAAGGAAATATTAACTCGGCATAGTAACCGAAACAATACCACTAACAAATCGTAGCACCATTCACCTCTAAATGAAACGTCTTCCCTGGTCATTCCACCTACGTTTCTGACACTGTACGGCAACTCTCATCCTGTGCCTTCGTTAGGCGCAACAGATATCACACACGTCACCCTCAGCGACAGTACGATGGGGTTTCTCGTAAAATGCATTCAGCATCTGCGCTCTTTTATGGCGAGCGAAAATCACTTTGCAGTATTAGTTTAGAGGGCAGATAATAACCCAAATAAATAAAAAATGGCGATGACGATGACACGTAATCTCTGAATAAACTTTTTAAACATATGTACTACATCATTCGCCGGCTGAAGTGGCCGAACGGTTCTAGGCGCTACAGTCTGCAACCGCGCGACCGCTACGGTCGCAGGTTCGAATCCTGCCTCGGGCATGGATGTGTGTGATGTCCTTAGGTTAGTTAGGTTTAAGTAGTTCTAAGTTCTAGGGGACTGACGATCTCAGAAGTTAAGTCCCATAGTACTCAGAGCCATTTGAATTTTACTACATCATTCGTCAGCGCAATGCATTACTTGGGAAACCAAAAGTATAAGTAGTTCGAACAGAGACTATTAGATTTCTTGCTTGCTGATCATGAAGGGTGTGTTACATTAGGGATAACACGTATCTGGTATTGGTAATGTTCCGAACCAGAAAGTGGGTTCCTTCAGATTCCATCGAGTTTTTATTCTCATCAGACTGCAGCGTACTGGTGAGGTAGGGAAAACAAAATAGGGGTCACGCACAACATTGTGTGGTACTTGTCGAGGAGTGGCCAGTGGCCATTACTCTCCGCCCCTGGCACGCATGTGGGGACGCGCGAGGGTTCTCGACTGCGGCGAGACTCGCGTAGCCTAACGAACCACCGCCGTTGCCCTGCTCTTTCGTTTTCTGCAGAAAAGGCTCCTACTCCCCCATTCCATTCTGAGGCAGGATTCTGCTTTGAGCGATTTTCCGATTGGTGTGTCACAGGAGGCAGGGAAACAGGCGCGCTAGCTTTCTGGCGCTGCAGGAATAGACGCGCGCCGCAGTGAAGTGAAGCCCGCAGCTGCGCGGCCGCTGGCGCTGGCTGGCTGGCTGGCCCGGCATCCCGCAGCCCGGCTTTGTGGAACCTCACACGGAAAGCGGCGCCGCGCTCCAGGGACAGCCTAATGGCGTGCTGCGCGCGTGTGCAGCTACGCGCGGCCTCATTCTGTGCGATCAGTGTATCGTACGTATGAGCTCTGCAGTCCACCAGCCGTCCCACAAGGGCGAATACAAACGTAATTTCGCAAAGCACACACGGCTCTATAATGCACGTTACTGGGAACTTCATGTGCTTCACGGCCTTATTATAACGATCAAATGGAAACTAGAAGTATCGTATATCTTGTAATGTGGAATTCCTATTGATGTTTCGTCTTTACTGAGTAATGAGGTAGGGTATTAAACTTCCTTGCAGATTAAAACTGTGTGCCGGACCGAGACTCGAACTCGGCACCTTTGCCTTTCGCGGGCAAGCGCTCTACCGACTGAGCTACCCAGGTTCATATCAGCGCACACTCCGCTGTAGAGTGAAAATTTCATTCTAGAAACATCCCCCAGGAAACCATATCTCCGCAATATCCTTTCTTCCAGCAGTGCTACTTCGGCAAGTTTCGCAGGAGAGCTTCTGTGAAGTTTGGAACATAGGAGACAAGGTACTGGCGGAATTGAAGCTGTGAGGACGGGGCGTGAGTCGTGCTTGGGTAGCTCAGTCGGTAGAGCACTTGCCCGCGAAAGGCGAAGGTCCCGAGTTCGAGTCTCGGTCCGGCACACAGTTTTAATCTGCCAGGAAGTTTCATATCAGCGCACGCTCCGCTGTAGAGTGAAAATTTCATTCTAGAGATAGGGTATTGTTTTCTTGTTTTGAAAGGCGTATGAGACAGGCGAAATACCTTCAGACAACAAAATAAATGCCTAAAATAGGTACACACAGGTGTTAATGTTACAGGACCAACAGATTAATCGGGTCGAATTTCTATATGTTCCAAAACGCTGTGCATAAAAACATGATATTTCCGTGAGAGAAACGTACTGTCAAGTATTTTGGATAACGTTCCAACCACATGTATACGCAACAAAAGGATGGTCTTGCTGCAACCGTCCGACAGTACAGCGTCAATTTTTCAATATTACATACTTCCTCCAACTTAGGCTAATAGTGCAAATCGATGATACTTTTTAGCATTCGATGTGGTCTACGGTGCGCCGTAACGAGCTTATGGAGGCACCATTTCCTGAGAAAACTAGAAAAAAACCGTTTATCGCCATTTTTTCGACGTCAGCAGCAGGTATCTAAATAACTAACCGCAGCAAACTGCTCAAATTGTAACGGTTTATTTTCTAGTCATTTATCTACAAGTTCAATCTTTCCGTACTCAAAATCTTTATCTGTTAGGTGAGAAACACACCGAAAACTTTGTTTTCGGATACCAAAACAGAGCCACCGATTCCAAAACGTGTGTCCACAGCAAATGGCTGAAATTGTTGTGATAGATTCCCAAGACCTCGGTCCCGGACAACCTTGAAAATTTTCCCGATATCTTTATCTGTTTCCGATGTACAAGGATTCAAAGCTACCCTACTTGTACACCTAAAATACGCTCGTAAGGTCGCATGTGAGGCGAAAATTTAATTTAACTTAATTTATAAAGTGATGTAGCACGGAGTAGTATGATGTAAAGTGTCTGAGTTATCATGTTGTAATACTGAAGCACACGCAAAACTTCCGTGCACGTAATGTACGATCTCAGGTGAGAAATCAGTTTCGCGTTATTTCAGTTTCTAATAAGTGAACTACCAAGAAATCAAGTTCAGTTCACATGAGTGACATGTCTTACTGTTGAAGGGAAAAGAATGGAAAAAGCGGAACAATGTTCATTGGAAAACAAAATAGGCGAATATGCTCCTGTTTAAAAGACTGAAACAGCAGCATCATTATAATTTTTCAGTAACTATAAAAAAAAATTTCCATGAATTTTGGCTTGCGAACCGCGCTTTTTACGCTAAGAGAGAAGAAGACAATAACAATGGGAGGGAGATGGAAAAGTAATTAATACTTGAAGATAGTAGCCAATGGTTGTGGTGGAAAAAGAACGAAGTAGAAAATCCGGTGTCAGAGGGAGGGACACAATGTCAGTGGAACATACTGAACAGTGACAAAACACATTTACGAAAAGAGTGAAGGCAACAGTATTAGTGGGACAGGAGTATTGAGAAGCAGAAAGTGGAAATGGATGAGAGGCAGTGATAATGAGAGACGGAGTCAATGACAATGCCAGCGAGGCAGAGAAAGAGAGCAAGAGAGAGAGAGAGAAAGAGAAAGAGACAGAGAAGGTAAGAAGAGGCAGCAACAGTGATAACGAATGAATGAGGTAGTAGCAATTAGAGAGAGAGCAAGGTGGAGAAATTAAAGTGAGAGCAGACATTAGTAGTAAGCAAGAAGAAAGAAGACAGTGTCTGTGAGACAGAAGAGAGTGATAATTTCCAATGAGTTCGGATGAAAGAATGAGTTAGTAAGAATGAACAAGGGGAAGTGGATGAGTATGAGAGGCTTACAGTGACTGACGACTGAACGTGAGTTTCGGTTAGGAAGAGGTTAGTAGCATGTTGAAAATAACACGAATATTTTGGTATCCCAAAATTGTAAAGAAAATTTTTAAACATGTTGAGGAAAGTAGAAAGAGGTAGCTGGTAGCCCAGCTTTCAAATGGTTCAAATGGCTCTAAGCATTTTGGGACGTAACATCTGAGGTCATCAGTCCCCTCGACTTAGAACTACTTAAACCTAACTAACCTAAAGGACATCACACACATCCGTGGCCGAGGCAGGATTGGAACCTGCGACAGTGGCAGCAGCGCGGTTCCCGACTGAAGCATCTAGAACCGCTCGTCCACAACGGCCGGCTAGCCCAGCCTTCAGTGTTTTTAAACAGGAGGATATTCTCCTTTTTTGTGCTCTGATGGAAGCATTTTTCCGCAGTAAGTCATGATTGAAAATTATTGACGGGAGTTGTTTACAGAAGAGTGGTAGAAGTACCGGAATCCGACTTTGGAGAAGCAAGGCTCTGAAGAAAGTAAACACACGATATGATATTAATCCCATGCTTTATATCAGAAGAAACGTTCAAGAAAGGAAAACATGCTCTTGTAACATTAGTAGATTTAAAGAAAGCTTTAGATATTTCGCGCAGAATACGCTTTTGAAATTCTGAAAACCAGACTGAATTTGCAAGCGTTGAAGGTCATAGAATCTATCAGACAAAGTTGCAGTCCACCTCAGATGTTGCTCAATTTGTACGTTGAACAACTTGTAACAAAAAAAGAATTAAAAAGAAAGCAAATCAAGGAGAAATCTGGAATAGGACATATGGTTCACGGAGAAGAACGGAAATTTGTAATTTAGCGTAAGATATGTGCAGTTTGTCAGATACAGCAAAAGGTTTGAAGGAGCCATTGAACGAAATAAATAGTGTCTTAAAAAGATTCAGTAAGATGAACACCAACAAAAGGGAATCCAGGTAACGGAATGTAGTCAAATTAAATCATGCAAGGCTACACTAGGAAATAAAGATATTGCAAGTGGTAGAGTTTTGTTATTTGGGCATAAAATAGGTGGCAATCAACGAAGTGAAAAAGATATAAAAAGCACCTTGGCCATACAGAAAAGTTATTTATGAAAAAGAGAAATTTATTAGCATTGAATATAAATTTAAATGTTTGAAAAATCCTTTCTGAAGGTATTTGGGGTGAGTGTAGCCTTGTCTAAAATGATATGCAGGTGAATAACAATACACGGCTAGAAGAGAATTGAAAGTTTGAAATATAATATTGCTGGAGAATGCTGAAGATTATATGGATATATCAGGTAAGTAATTTACGAGGTGCTGAACCGAACTCTAATATCCTTATGACACAAATTCGGTATAAGAATGGATTGGTTCGTAGGGCACAACCAGGCACAACTTACGTTTTGATTTCCGCGGAAGACAGTTACTGCAATATCTCCACAACAGAACACGCCAAACCATAAGGCTGATCACCATCTCAGAGCCTTTAGCAGTTCACCAGACTGCCAAATACTTCCTTTAAATATATTTGTAACATGACAAAATGTATGTATTAGCTATCGACATGTAATTTATTATTTATGAATGGATGTGAAATTGTGGCCAGAGAGAGTTTGTAGCTTCGTGTAGTGTGTTCCTATCAGAGTACAACAACTTTAAACTGTCGTTACGACGTACAAGAAAATCTTTGTCTTACCAATCATGCGGATACAACGGAATAAAGTACTTAATGTTAAAGGAGGAATAACTTACGAACACATTTGCTTCAGCTGGTGAACGTCCGAAAACTCAATCCTATTTGTCTTTTATTTATGTTATGTGACTACCGAAGCTGTAACAACATATAATTATCTGTATATCCCAATACATACTCTGGAAATCATTGTTATGTGCTTGGCAAAGAGTAATTTTCATTCTACCACGTTAGGGTTTTTGACACTAGCATGCGCAGCGCAGGAAAGAATGGCTGATTAACCACCTCTGCGCGTAATTTGTCTAACATATTCTTCGCGGTCTCTACTGTGATGCCGGCCGAAGTGGCCGAGCGTTTCTAGGTGCTTCAGTCTGGAACCGCGCGACCGCTACGGTCGCTGGTTCGAATCTTGCCTCGGGCATGGATGTGTGTGATGTCCTTAGGTTAGTTATGTTTAAGTAGTTCTAAGCTCTAGGGGACTGAAGACCTCAGATGTTAATCCCATAGTGCTCAGAGCCATTTGAACCATTTTCTACAGTGATAATACAAAGACACTGTAGAATATGCCCAGACTGTATCTATGTTTGTAGAGCATTTGTAAATTTAGTAAAAGCTTTTAACGCCGTCGATTAGAATACAATCTTCCAAATTCTTAAGGTAGCAGGGATGGAAGTTGCAGTAACAAGAAAAGCTTTTCTGCAAAAGATAAATAATTTGTTAATAAAGAATACAAATTTAATTCTTTTCTGAAAGCATACGCCAGGAGCTTAACCTTGTACGAAAGCGAAACGTCAACGATAAAGAGCACAGATACAAAGAGAACAGAAGCGTTTTAAACAGGGCCGAAGAGAATCTTATAGCACAACTAGACTAAACTACGGAAATGCTTGATACTTGAGGAAAGTGTGGCGGTTAAACATTGTAGAGAAGGCGAAGGCTTCACCACAGTTAACAGGTTTAAAAGGATATAAGTTGTAAACAGAACGAACATTCCACTCTACAGCGAAGTGTGTGCGGATATAAAACCTTTGTAGCAGATTAAAACTATTTGTCGGATCGAGACTCGAAATCGGGACTCCTGCATTTCATGTGCAAGTGCTCCGCCAGCTGACCTACCTGAGCACGACTTACTAAACGTCCTCTGAGTTGTTCTTCTGCCAAATCCTCATTGCCTATCTTCCCAATTTCACAGGACTTCTTCTGCGCAAATTGTAGAGCTATCATTCCTACGGATACTCCACAGCAGAGTGAATATTTCCTTCTGGAAACATTTCCCAGGCTGTGGCTGCAGTATCGATTCTTCCAGGAGTAATAGCTCTGCAAGCTGCCCAGGAAAACTGGAGAAGACGAGATCCTATGTATTCGGGTAGCTCAGTTGGGAGATCACTTGTAGCCCATAAGAAAAAGGACCCGAGTTCGATTTTCAGACAGATCCGCAGCTTTAATCTACCAGAAACTTTGATAGGACGTAATAGCTACGCAGGTAATAATAGGCTTGCACATCATAGATTATCTGCTTTTCTCAGATTCCTTTTTATACTTTTTTTTACAATGCAGTAATAGTAGGTCTATACCTACCGGATGAAATCATGACCGATGGCAAGGAGTGGGTTTCCTATTTTAATGTGAAGACAAAACGGTAGTCAATAGTCCGGAATCATATCGCATCCTCCAACAAATCAAAATAAGAGCGTCCAACGCTCTCAGTTAGAAAAGTTATGACTACTGCCTTTTGGGCGTTAAGGGAGTCTTGTTTATGGAGTTTAACCTACCAGGAAGTATAGTCAGCTCTGAAGCCCTCAGTGGGGCTTAAAAAAAAAGGTGCATCAGTTTCAGAATATACGGCTCAGAAATCGCACTTGGTTTCAACTGATATCTTTATTTTCACGTACATGTACAGTGGTTTTATTCCCAACTCTCTGACGTGGACGAAAAGTTTCGGGATGCTGTCACTGACTGGCTCCTACCCCAAGCACCATACGTTTATGCAGAGCCAATTTGCCATCTCGTTAAGGGAAATCACAAACGCTTAAATCTGAGTGGTGATTCTATAGAGATAAAATACTGAAGTATAGGTGCCAGAACTTCCTAAAGAATTACCTTCAACTATTCCCGAAATTTTCGTAGGCTAACAGACATGAATTCCTGGATAGCCTTCGTAATACACAGAAATAACCGAAACTAAAGTTTTCAAGTGATCAGGGGGAATATATTCACTGCGTAAACATACTGAGCGTAGGTGAACAATAGGAGAAGATAATGGTGCGTGCATTTGATCCTACCTTTTTTGTAAGCAGTTTTGACGGTACATATTATTACTCACAGATACTGTGTGAGCTGTAATTTGTGTAACATATTCTTCGCAGTTTCACGCAAGCGATAATAAGGGGCTGAAGAGTATCCTATGTTCTTCACTTGAAAACTGATTCTTGAAACTTTGCAACTACGTTTCCGGAAGATAATCGACATCAATCTTCATGGATCTGGCAATTCAGGTTTTTCTGTATTTCCGTGAAGTTCTCCCGTGGGTCGACGTAATACGTGTTTTTGTATTAGATGAGAAGTCACCACCATTTAGAGAAGAGGCACTGAGATATTTTGTAATAAGCTAAATTAAAAGTACGTGCCCTGGTTTACGATTATAACACGGAAAACGGGGAAGATTAAATGTTGGAACTTCAGGTGTTAGCCTCGCGGTGTAGCCGCGCTGTCTTGGGCTCCTTGCCACGGTTCGCGCAGTTCGTCCAGTAGGTGGTTCGGGTCCTCCTTCGGGCATGGGTGTGTGTGTTCTCCTTAACGTAAGTTAGATTAAGTAGTGTGTAAGCCTATGAATCGATGACCTCAGCAGTTTGGTCTCATAGGAGCTTGGGGGACACTGCAGGAGCCTCCACGAAGATTGCGTTCACCACTCGAACAAGAAGCAATCGGGCGTCCTCTGGAAACGACCTAGTCGGCCAATCCTGCAAACACCAAAGCACCAAAACCAAAGATGACAAAACAACTTGTAACCTCCCCAGAGAAATGATTGATAATCTTTATTCAAATGTTAATGGACATAGAGCTAAGTGTAACCTTCCCGCAAAAAATGTAAAAGAAATCTTATTCAAATGCAAATGAACATAGAGCCAAATGTTACCTCCCGTAATTATTTTTAAATGAATAGAATAGAATAACAATTGCAAACAGTGCCAAATGTCATCTTCCCACAGTAACAAAACTCAATGATAACAAAAATGTGCAAAAATGTTAAGTCCCCACAAAATTAACGTTATGATCAACCTGATAAATTTTATAAGGTCATCTGCGCTGACCTTAGGCCCTGTGCAAATCTGATAAATTGATTCTAGCAGGAAAAGCATAGGAAGTATTGTTTCAATTGTAATGATTATTTTCTTAAAAAATTGCTTTCAGAACAAAATTATTATTGGGGCGATTCTTGAACAAATTAATTACTGTTAAGATACATTACATTATCAGATGAGCGCAATGCTGCTTCATTACCTTATTTAAAAATACACCTCGTCCTGAACCTTGACCAGAGCCCCATGTCGACGCCCGCCGACTCCTCACACGCAACTGCGACTGTCTCTCGCGCGCTACTACATGCTCTCGCGACTCGCTTACGTACAACAACTTTCTCGCAACTGCATCATCTCGCAAGCGCTACTGCTCTCCAACTGAACTGAACTCTCGCGCGGTCAAGCGCAGACTAGCAACGATAAATAACTCTCTGGTCAGAGATTCTGTCATGCCTCGCCATCGCTGCTACCGAGTACATACGCGTTTCATAACCCTCCACTGGGGGGGCAAAAATTTGGCAGCGATGGTGAGTCATTTGCACTTGCCATGAGCAACAAATTTCTTGTAACTAATTAACTTTTACGATTCACAGAATATTCAGATGTAGAACATGAATTAAATGTGGTGCACATGCACCGAGTACAAAACATTTCAGACAATGACAAATGAGTACAGAACATATGACATAAGTGCACACACTGAAAAACTCTTTAGCATCTTCACAACAAACAATAACCTAATGGGTACAAATCATATTGACAAATGACAAAAGTGCACACGCACTGAGGTAGTGAACATATCAGGAAACCACAAATGTATACGTAATGAGTACAAATGGCATAAAGTGTACACTCACTGAAGTTAAGTACAAAACATATTAACAAATGGCAAAAGTGCACACACACTGTAATACTCTCTAGTTTTTTCTACAACAAACAAACAAATCAAGGAGTGTAATAAAGTCCACATGCACTATAGAAGTCTTTAGTAATTTCAGGACAAATGATCTTATTAACAAATGAAATGAAATGCACACGCACTGTATATGACTTTTTCATTTTACAAGAATTAGGAAAGGAATAGGAAGGATTGCGTCATGGTTGTAGCACTTAGGTTGCACGCAGCTGCACTGAGAGTCCATATCTTTCCGCAGAAGTACAACATCAAGTGAGACAATCTGAAGTTCTTTTCCCAGAAGTGTTTATCAGCGTAGCCAAGACACTGAAATGTCGTAGTAATATTCCATGTTATCATTTAGGCAGTACATCAGGTACACCAAACAGTGGGACCATAATAACGTCTCCATCGCTCACGGTGGTGGACAGCATGTCGTGTCAACACCACGCTCTTACAAGGCACACCAACGTGGATTTAGTGCAAAAACCAAATATGGTGCTCCATGATCATGAGGATATACAGGACAAATGGATATTGCAGTAATTCAGGGTAGTTAGGCCAGAAGGTGAAGGACATTAAGTCACATACTAGTCTTCACTGAAAATTACATTAGTAGTTTGCGGCATTCATTGCCCAGTTATTGAACATTTCTGTACCATGTATGTAGTATTACAGAATAATGTTCATTGCTTGGCGTTTTACTGACGACATTGGCACTCATTGCTTAATTATAAATCATAGAAATCATTTGTTTACAGATATTATTGAAATTGATTGCCTATTTGCAAATCATCAGAAGTCATTCGTTTTACATTGAAATTCGTTGCCTAATTACAAATCATCAGAAATCATTCGTTTTACACATAACATTGCAACTCGTTGCTTAATTACAAATCATCAGAAGTCATTCGTTTTACAGATAACATTGAAATTGATTGCCTAATAACTTGAAATTGATTGCCTAAATACAAATCATCAGAAGTCATTCGTTTTACAGAGAACATTGAAATTGATTGCGTAATTACAAATCATCAGAAGTCATTCGTTTTACAGAGAACATTGAAATTGATTGCCTAATTACAAATCATCAGAAGTCATTCGTTTTACAGAGAACATTTTACAGAGAACAGTAGAATAAAAGTATCATTCACTGAAATTATGCGCATAGTATTTATGTATTCAAATGACATACTATTCAGAGCTGATCAGTATTATTCAGAACTCTCTTAA